>NW_028296631.1:2900000-3131198 GCF_055471065.1 Atractosteus spatula
ACATCTAGTTTCACTTTATATGACAGAAGTACGTTAGACTGCGCCGGACTGGGGGATCACTTCCGGTTATTTTTACCATCTTAAACATTTGAAATCCTCCCCTGGGCAATTGTGACACTTCATCTTGGCTCCACCTAGGACACTCTTCAATCACTTCTCTCTTCTCCCACAGCACTCTCGTATGTCGGCAGTATGTGGCGTCTTTGCATTACCACCAATCTCACCACAGCAAAAAAGGAACGGGTTTTGGCAAGAGAGGAGGAGACTGCCTGGCTCAAACGGGGATTGAACCCACGACTTTGGCGTTATTAGCACCACGCTCTAACCAACTGAGCTAACAGGCCTTGTGCCCGCTGTCCTCTCTGTGCTGCAAAAAATGGAATTCAGGGAAGTTTCTTTTGTCCTTTTTTGAATAGAAAGCCCTGCGATTCAGTGTACGGGCTTTCTCGTGCTGTTTAATGGTTCTTGTAACCCAAATCCTACACTGGCCTCAAGTGCCCCCCCATTTCACAGCATTTTTCAGCTGATTTCAAATGTACCTAAAGGAGAAGCATTATTGAAGACCATCAATTACCAAGAGCTTTTCGTGGTCACTTTTAATGACCACAGAGAGCTATGACCTCGGTTTTACATCTCATCCAAAAGACAGCGCCTTTTTACCACACAGCGTCTCCGTCACTATACTGGGGCATTGGGACCCGCACAGACCTCAGGGTGAGCGCCCCACCGCTGGCTCCATTAACACCGCTTCCAGCTGTAAGCTTTGCTTTTCCCTGTAGGTCACCCTCATCCGGGTACTGACCTGGCTCACAGCTTCTAAGCTTCAGTGGGTTTTCAGTTGCGAGTTGAAAGGGGATGCAAGTGATGGAGCCGCTCGCTGCAAAAGCCACTGCATTGGCCGGGAATCGAACCCGGGCCTCCCGCGTGGCAGGCGAGAATTCTACCACTGAACCACCAATGCACGCTGCAAAGGTCTACAAAAAAGACGCTTTTTTACCACTCTGTGCTGGATGTTGGGTCCCAAGGGAACTTCTGGACGAGTGAGAATTTTCTGCTATCAAAATTTGGTTTCGGAGACTTTTGGCAGCCTACAGATGCAGCCATTCAAAATGCGCGGGCGATACCGCATTATTTTGCGGTACGCTGTACGCAGTCTACCGCAAGCTACCGGTAAATACCGCGAGTTACCGTAAATTCTCCTATAATACGACAAGCAAAATAATAGTATCCGGAATTTCCGCAAGGTGGAGCTAATAAAGCTCAACCTCTCATGTTTGAGCTGTGGCCATCAAAGTCTTTAACGAAGATATTACTAATAGTATTAATAATGAATGAACTTGGACAAGCTGTAAGTGTAAACTCAAAGTATTGCCCTGGTCAACATTCTTTTTTTCATTGACCGTCTTTGTAAAAGTAACACCACAGCATTTCGCAATCACGCATTTGTTTCCAATCATGCAAAGTACAGTAATTTTTGAGAATCGATTCACCATGCCTTTCACATGCTCATAAAAGAGATTGATTTAGGAACATAAACATATTACCATATGAAAACTGTACTGTATACAGTATGTATATGTATATTTAATGTCTTAACTGTGCCCGTTTAAGTATTGAATATTCATATCTAATTTTACCACTGAAGGGAAATCTTAGTAGCTGAGGATAAAAAGAATAGGAGCATACTGCAACGCGTGTGAAGGCCATAAACGATATTAATTTTGGAACATAAACATAGAGTATATGGCTGGTCTCGGTACTTTAAAGAAAACATACACGAAACATGGTTTCATTATGACCAGAATCGGTCTTGAGATATTTTTAACTTGATTTACAGAATTTGAGAAGTATGTCTTAACACCGATACTACAGTGCTTAAGTACTGCTCACGTATATGTTTCTAGGTTTATATTATGCATTTCATACGGTCAAATTACTTTTGAGCAACTAATAAGAAGCGCAAAACGGTATGCGTTTTAGTTTCGTTTTGTGCTGGGACCCGTGGATTGATTAGAGATATCAAGTACATACAAGTCATTTTTTAAATGTTGTAGTTCGTCTTGAAAAAATGTTACGAGTACATCATCTATCAACAATTACACAGGTTCTGTTTCCATATTGCGGATTTTGGTTACGTAATATTATTTTCTAGATTTCACGTTGTGAATATATGATTTGGGCAAACAGAGCCGCAAAGAAGTACATTATGGGTTGTTGTTGTTTTTTTTGCAGTTTTATCTAGAACAAGCGATGCTTAAACCTTTGTCTGATTCTTGTGAAACTATCCACACGACAGTTACAGTACCTAGGAGTTGACTTCAGTGATGTCACTGATGGGATGTTTCTAAAAATCCATCCTCTGTAAAACGTCTTCTCTAGTTGTCCTGCATATGTATTCGCTAATGAAGCTGTGTGTTCTGAGCCTGGATCTCTACATTTCTGTATGAACCAGCTTAGAGGGCTAAAGACAGCTTGTGTTTAAATTGAGTGTAAGGCAATTTATGCTTCTAAAGTCATGGTCAGCATTTATTATTGTACTGTGCTGTAAACTTGTTCTGTGCCTAGTCACATTATTTTATAGCGTTTTTATAGTGTTATCAAATCCGGTGGTGCTGTGTGTTAGTTTCCTGACTCCCATGTCACATGGTCTGTGATTGAAACCTGTGAAACCGGTTTAATTCGTCACAGCCAGCACTCCGGCAGAGAGGGGGTTGTACTCGTAAAGTAGAAGCAGGCGAGATTTCCAGCGAAAGACACCTCCCCCCACCCTCATACGATTCGCATTGTAATTACACATTGTAATTGTATTACACATTGTACACATGCTTAAAAGAGAAGAGAGAAAACGCAAGCCTTCTTCAGGTGTGAGGGTCTTCTGCTCAGAATGAAACGCTAAAATGTAATGTAGGCTCTGAATGGGTTCAATTATGATTTGGGCTTGATTAAGGTCGCTGCCTTTCATCTAAAACCCTACTTGAATCCTTCGAAACTAAAAATCAGTGTTTGTGAGTTCTAAATAAAGAGGTATCCAGGTAACAGTGAAACGGGCGGACAGTCTGGGGAGATCGCCCGTTTTCCATGTAAATAGTTCACTGGTTCCGCACCCCTTGGTGTTTCTCTCGCTCTCTCTCGGGTCACCTGATCATTAGCTCAAAAGATTTCAGTGCTTTGTGTATATTCTAATGGTAGTGGGGGCAGGGTGTGTGCGAACAGGTTTGGTTGAAATTGCATTGGAGATCTATGTTCTTCACACCTGAAACATTTCCTCTGAAAGCATTTTCTTCGCAGTTTAACCGATCTTGTTACAGCATGTTACAGTTTACTATTATTAACCATATTAATTTTAAGTGCTTAATGCCATTTTTTGACCAGGCACGAATATTCTTAAGTCCATATCTTCGCAAGGGAATCAGTGCGAATTGCAATACTAATTAAATTAAAACTACTAACTACTAACTAATACTAATTAAAACAAACCAGAAACGTGTTGTTCTGTCTAATGACATTACAAGTGGAAAGATTACAGATTTTAATCGTCTTTAATTTTGTTACGTTATACATTTTAGAAACGTTTCATCCATACAAACACCACAAAACTATTTTCGATTGTATTTCTGAATAGTATGTTACACTTAGTTCACTGTTTTAAATACATCTAATTAAGAAAGTTAGGTGTTAGCATAAACTATTAGCAATCAATAATATTAAATTAAAGTTAAATACAAAACTAAAGAAAAAATAGGGTTAAATATAATTCAAAATATTTTGCTAACAATGTTAACTGTTTATGAATAATAAAATGTATTAACTAAGGAGTAGGATGGCACAGTTGTTAGTATGTTTTTTGTTTTGTTTCTTTTTCGTAAATACAACAGTAGTACCTGATGTCTGAAGTGGAAATCTAATAAGTAAATTGATTCTTAAAAATGTAGAGAGCTTTGAAAAAAATATATTGGTGCTTTTAGATAATATATTTCAAGGATGTAACTGCTGTGCTACAGTACGTGCAGAATTTTAGAAATCAGTTTGTCAACAAAGTACACTGTTTAGGTTAGTTTAGAAGACAATGTACCAAAACAATATATGCTGTCTGGGTCATTAGAATTAGCTGAAAGTAACTGATAAGCTTTGAATAACAAATCTAGTTTTTCTTCTCTCGCTCTATGATGTAATCTGTTTTCTCTTAGAGAAAGGGGAAGTTTTAGAAGGGACCAAGTGCTGAACTTTTTTACAGCGCAACGTCTTATAAAAACCCTGTTCTGCTTGTAACAAATTGAGTCTCTGGTTGCACTTTGCGAAGTGGTAGCAGGGCTCCCAATATTGCAATATTGAAATAAAGACCTTACTCAGGTGAGAACTCTCTCTTGTGGCTTCCTTGATAGTTATATTTCCATGACATGTCTCAGTGGCTTTCAAAATTAAATTATGCATGCAAACCTGTGAACTAGAAAGATAACTAAGATACCCATCCATTTATAATGGTGGCGAAGTGGTTAGCATTGCTATCTTGCAGTACTGGGGTCCTAGGATCAATTCCTGCCATCCTGTGTGTGGGGGTTTTACATGTTCTCTCTGGGTTACATGGTTTTTCTCCATATGTGTGATATGACTCCCTCTCGCACTCCGAAACATTCTGGTAAGTTAATTGGTTTATGGGAAAACTGGCCCTGGTGTGTGTGTGTTTGTGTCTGTCTGTCCTGTGATGGACTGGCGCTATGTCCAGGGTCCGTTGCTTACTGGGATAGGCTCCAAATCCTCTGTACTGGATAAAGAGATTAGAAATGGATGGAAGTAAAGGCACTGTGTGGATGGAACTATACACAGTGTTAGAAACCCACGATGAAATGGCAGCATCTCACTGAGAATAAAATATTTTATAGTGCTGGCTTAAGGAAACAGCCTTTCCACCTCTCTTGCACATCAGTATCCATACCTAGTTATTTAAACAAATTGCCTCTAATTATAAACATCTTAATATGCTGGCTCTGTGGATCCGCATCAGCTATGTTTGCCCACTCCTTCAATTCATGTGCATCCAACACACAGTTCAATGCCAGCAACTACACATAATCTAAAATACAATCCTTATTTCAGTATCTATGTAAACATATAGTCTGTTAACTTCATCATCTTCATTAAAAGTATGCCTAACCCCATTAGGAAGTGTTCTTGTTATAAGTGTATTCCTCAGCTTTCCCCAAATTATCTTCTTCTTGCCAACATCTCTAGTCTTTTATCCTGCAATAACTCAGCCAACACTTAAATCTCCAAAAGCTGCTTGTGTTAATTTCTTTAAATCACAAATATCATGTGTAAATACTGGCCATGTAATACTCTGCATTGTGGAATAATAGTTTATTTTAAAGGGAACTAGAGAAATCAAGAAAGGCTTTTTTTCTAGAATTAATAAATGCACATCCTGTTCACTGGGGAAATTAAATCCACACTGAGCAATCTTCAATATGTTCAGAATATGACAGCAAGAATCCTATCAGGGATGCATTACACCTGTTTTCAAGTCCTTGCACTGGTTACCTATCAGATTTCGAGTCAACTTCAAAATCCTTATCCTCCTTATACAGATGCAGCCATTCAAAGTGCGCGTTACAGACACGTACCGCAGGTGGCGTCGCTCAGTGTGACGCAAGATGACGCGTGGCACCGCAGTACGTGATTGGTTGACCAACAGGGGCACTCGTGGTCCGTTGGTCTGTCGTAGAAAGACTTACAGTACAGTAAACGTCTTTGCTGTGCCCGTTGTAGATATTGAATTTTACCACTGAAGGGAAATCTTAGTAGCTGAGCATAAAAAGAATAGGAGCATACTGTAACGCGTGTGAAGGCCATAAATGATATTAATTTTGGAACATAAACATACAGTATATAGCTGGTCTTGGTACTTTAAAGAAAAAAATACACACCAGTATTTCATTTCTCCCTAACGATTTTAAGCATCGAAGTATTTAACTAGCATGTGAAATAGCGTGTGAAAAAGTGGTAGTTTTAAGCTTTTCTGCTAATATAATATGGAATCGCGTATCTAAAGAATTTAATAACGGTATTCGTATGCTGCGACAGGGCTGTGTAGGGCTGTTTCGCCTGCCTGTTCATGCGTGCTGTCTTGTAGCCGACTGGTCTAGGTGCGTGACTACCAGCTGGCAGGTTGTGTGTTCGAATCCAGCTGGTGCTAGACTCTTCTTTTAACAAACATTTCTTCGAAAAAATAGAATAGCGATATTATGGACAATCAATTGACTTTTATATTTCAAACTATCGCAACATGATCGATATTTGCGATATTTTGAACATATCTTCCCTTCTGACAGTGGCTCCTGCTTCTATTGTGTGTGTGTGTGCAACAGAGTAAATTTTTATAGAGAAATGGAGGCTGGACAGTATGCGTTACAATATAAACATTTATATTGATTTAAATCGTGTTCTGATTTAAATCGCAAACGCGTGTTTAATTATATGTGTTTTTTAATCATAATCAGGCTAATGCAACATAAATTGATACAGTATCTTTGTCTTCTAAGTATCTTAATAAACTTTCAGCATAGCTTTCTACCCGTCAAGATTTATATTTCTTGGGATTTTGGGATCAAATGTGGAAGGATTAGATTATAATCGTTTTTATTTGTCAAATACGTGATTGTATTTCTGAATGTTATGTGACACCTACAGCAGTTCACTGCTTTAAATACATCGAATTAAGAAAGTTATGTGTAGCACTTTAGAACTTTTTTCTGAACCAGGGAAAATCTGATCATGTTTCTCTATAACAATAATAAAAAACTTTATTTTACATATCGCCTTTAAAAGTGGCATCTCAAAGCAATACAGTAGATCGAAAAACAGTTAAAAGGGACCAAATTAAATACCAGACAATCGCAAACGCGTTTTCAATAAAATTATTTTATTCATTCAGCAGTTTGTGAGAGGGACATCCAGCAGGGAGAGACACACACACCGGTTTTCATTGACAAAATTGTTTTTTTTCAATTCCTCTTGTCTAACAGGAATGTTTTGTTTGTGGACAGACTGTTAGACAAGAGGAAAAGACCGCCTCCTCCTACGAAGCATTAATCGCGTATCTAAGGAAAATTGCAGTATACCTTTGTTCATGCACATCATTATACAGTACAGTATCTCAATTTGTATTTCGATTAAAAAAAATCGTTTGCCCAGCCACTACTGTTGTTATTGTTTTTATCCTGTAAAGCGTTTCCTTTTTCTGCGTTTTCCATTTCCTTTTTCTGATCACTCGCTTTCTGGATACACATCTCACCTGTCCTGTTCTTTGTTTTCCTGGTTTTGCTGATTATGCCTGCTGCGGTCCACTCCTACCCTCACTCCTACCCTAATTTAAAATACTATTTTAAATTTCTTGGCGCAGTTCATTAACCCTTGTATGTGCTGTCCGCGCCGAAAATGCAATTAAAAAAAAGTCAAAAAACGCGCTCAAAATACAATTTATAGCTTAATAAGATACACTCCACAGGCAAATTTAATTGTGTGTTAGTTTCCTGACTCCCATTATTTAAACTGCGACACTGATCATTCATCTCTAAATAAACTTTATTTTATATAGCGTTTTATGCGAATAGGTAATTAGATTGCTCATAAACCTAATCGCTTTTTCTACATAAACACAGCGTGATTGCTCTCTGAAAATGCTTTTCCTTTATTTTTAAAGTAGGCTCAGATTTCAACTATAGATCGTATTATTATAAACTTTCTTGGAAAAATGTATTTTATGTAAACCATGTTTGCTATTAATTCATTTAGGGCTAAAATACGTTCATTGTCTTCCAATCGAGTCGAGTTGACATTGGAAGCCTGCCACACCCGGACTGTTAAACCAACGCATTAGCACGTCAAAGCCCGTATTGGTATTGAGCCAGTATTGTCTTTAGTATTCCCCCCCTCTCCCCTCAATTCAATTCAATTCAAGGTGTTATATTTGCATGACAGATGGGTACAAGCAGTGTTGGGTATGTATATTGTAATGCTTTCGGCAGACAGGCACTGTGTAAGAGCCGGCGCACCAGAGGAGCGCACTGAGGGAGCGTCTGCATTTATAACTTAGTTTTTAAAATTAGTCAAGCAATATGAAGCATCTCCTTTTACGTTTAAGTCCCTTAAATACATTGAGCCAGCCACTACTGTTGTTATTGTAGTGGTTTGTCATCACTTAAGATTGCTTTTGATACCATCCTTACACAAAGCAGAAGGGAGATCTTAGTGCCTAAGCATAAAAAGAATAGGAGCATACTGCAACGCGTGTGAAGTCCATAAACGATATTAATTTTGAAACTTAAACATACAGTATATGGCTGGTCTCGGTACTTTAAAGAAAACATACACACCAGTATTCCATTTCTCCCTAAACATTTTAAGCATCGAAGTCTTTAACTAACGCGATACCGGAGTCAACAAGCATACTTTTAGAATTTGATTAAAAGGGAATATAATATGGAATCGCATATCTCAAGAAATTAATAACGATATAATTATATTCATGTTGCAAAAGAACTGCAACGGACATAAAAACTCCCTTGCTTTTAACAGAGCGTTCCATAATTTCTAACTACGAAAATGCCAGGTGAAAGGATTTGTAAACATATTTTGTTAAAGCGAGTCAGTTTTTTCCGCAACACATAAAAGACATTTTTCCAAGAAAGTTTAGCCTTTGTCACTAATGAAACCACTAAATAAAGACATAAATCTAGAAATCTTAAGATTTGTTTTATTTAATGTTGGTAGCAGGATGAACTGTCAGAGTGTATATTTTGTCGCAGAGTTGCTGCAAGATGTTAACAGTGAAAAAGGTATTTAGAAATGAGTTATTTCAAGATGAAAATTTTCAGAATAATTGCAAATCTAGCAGGATAGAGAAAGCACAGAAAACTGGCAGTTAGATTGATCAGACTAGTATGAAAAGTCATTTAGCAAAGGGAATGAGAAGAGTGACAAACTAGTATACTTTAGATCTTTTTAAATCTGATCATGTTTCCCTATAACAATAATAAAAAACTTTATTTGATATATCACCATTAAAGGTGGCATCTCAAAGCAATACAGTAGATGTAAAAACAGATAAAAGGACCACAGATTACAAAGTAAATGCATATAAGAAAGACAAGCAGTTAGAGGTGCTACCAAAATTAGAAAATGAAGCAGATACAGACACTAAGTCTTCTGAAAAGAAAGGTTCTGAGGTTAGATTTAAACTGGCCCTGGTGTGTGTGTGTTTGTGTCTGTCTGTCCTGTGATGGACTGGCGCTATGTCCAGGGTGTATTCTGCCTTGTGTCCGTCGCTTACTGGGATAGGCTCCAAATCCTCTGTACTGGATAAAGAGATTAGAAATGGATGGAAGTAAAGGCACTGTGTGGATGGAACTATACACAGTGTTAGAAACCCACTATGAAATGGCAGCATCTCACTGAGAATAAAACATTTTATAGGGCTGGCTTAAGGAAACAGCCTTTCCACCTCTCTTGCACATCAGTATCCATACCTAGTTATTTAAACAAATTGCCTCTAATTATAAACATCTTAATATGCTGGCTCTGTGGATCCGCATCAGCTATGTTTGCCCATTCCTTCAATTCATGTGCATCCAACACACAGTTCAAAGCTAGCAACTACACAAAATCTAAAATATGAGCTCTACTTGCCACTTACAATACCAACAGTACCAGCTAACTTTAGTAGTGACATTTTCATGGATCTTTTTAACAATAAAATTTACAACATCAGACTTCAGACACAATTAAACAGGGCTCAAAAAAGTCTGGTACAAACATTTTCAGCATGGAATAAACCTTTACTTTATGGTATAAACCTTAAATGGATTCATATTCTCAATAAGATTTGGTGCTCAGTAACATGACTTAGAAAATGACAGAAGACATACGTATCATGCTTATCCTTCTATTTTTCATAATTGTAAACTCCTTAAGGCAGTTACATTTTCTCTGTTCTGACCTGGAGTTACAGAGAAATTTAAATTCTAATAAGAGATTTGTAATGAGGAAAGTCATACCAATCACTCATACCAGGATTTGCAATCACAATACAAATACTTTCTTTCTGTATGTGTTTATTTTGCAGTTTGAGTCTATGGCATTCCTTTGGGGGTCTATACTCCAAGGCATGACTTTTTTATGGGAACATGACATTTTTTTTAAAGTCTTTTAATGCAAGCTTCATATAAACCCTTAGCAGTGGTTACTGTCTGGAGCAGGTACTTGAATGGCACAGATTCATTGAAATGATTCAATTTCTTTTGAAAATATTTGGGATAATACATATTCCAGAAATCACAGCCGTTGAATTATCCAGAAATTAATTTCTCTCAGGGTGTATTTAACCCCTCATGGATGGCATTGTATGAAATGAGTTTGAAGTTCCCCATTTGCCTCTATTATGAGATGCTGTGGACACTATTTTATACATTTTAGGAGTGTCCATAGGAAGGTATGTTCTAGAAAGAGTGAACTTCTGTTTTGCCATTATTTTTAATAGGGGCGTTACATGTTTACACTTGGTGCTCCTACTAGAGGAGAGGATATGATTAATCTAGGCTTATCACAGAAACTGAAACACATCTGGTTGGTGAGTCTACTGTGGGTAAAATGTTACTGGTACCGCATGTTGTAAAGCTCGGTATTTTCTCTCTTGGCCTGACTTTTTTTAATGTCTGAGTGTTAGAATCCATGTTGTTGCTGGTAAGGGAATGGTAGGTGCTGTGATTGACACAGTCAAAGCCTTGTACAGAGATACCATTGTAGCTGTTTGACAGTATTTTAGATGCCCTTAGTTAAAAGCATGGGAGGAAGTACTGCCAAGGGAAGGGGGGGAGCAAGGATTTTTTCTTTGATTTTGTGAGGTTATTTTTTGTTATATTGTGTTTCAGAAAGCAAGAAAATAAGATTTACTGTATGATAAAAAGAGAAAGAGCTGGAGTAGATCCTCAGATCAGTTTGCTACCAGCAATCAAACAAAAAAATGGAAAGAATTGTCTCCTCCTGATTGGAACCTTTCTTACTGTCTTATTATAATTTATCAGGCTATCTTTTAATTTCCACTGAGAGAAGGAAGTCACTTGTCATGCAGCTATTTTATTCTTCATTGCACAATATGCTCTAAGTTAGCAAATGAAACATGAAATAAATCAAGAATACGATTAACATGAATGTATAAACATCCAAACTATACTTTATCACATTTAATTATTGGGTTAGCTTTTTATTGAGCCAAAATGTTATAAATGTGTGAACGTCTGTAAAATGGAAATATTTATATTTTTCTCTTTTCTGTTACCTGCCTGACAGCATTTTGTATCCCATTCAGTATATTACTGGAAAATATTAGACCCAACCTAAAGAATTCATGGGGGTAGTGGGACACAGTACTGCAACGAGTCTCCTAAAGGGACAGAGCTATTAGTACTTATGTGTTTGAGTCTGGAGAATATAGTAAACTCTAAACATTAAGGGAATGCATGGAATCGGAAAATATAAATTGCATAGTACACAAGACTTAACTGGTTTTATTCTAGGAAAGCAGACAAGACTGAGTCATGGGACTCAGAGGATCCAAGGCTAGACTGAGTATAATAGGCTTCGGGCTTCTATTGTGACATCTACTGTAAATTACAAAAATGTTAAAAGTAAACAAAATAAAGTAACTAGAATGTGGTCTGAAATCACCCCTTTAGACACCCCTTTTACTTCACTGGAGTCAGATATGAAAGGCAATAGTCTCCCGTTCTGTCTGCTGTGTGTTGCAGCAGAGGGACTCCCTGCAGCTGAAAGGGGCAGAGTAACTTGCATGCCCTCTAGTACAGTTTACACATGCACGACTTTAAAAGCTAGCAAGACAGGTTTCGATTCACATTAGCTGGCGAGCCTTGTTAAAAAACGAATGATAATGTAACATGCCACTGTTCATGAACAAAGTTATACTGAGATTTCCTAAGATACGTGATTAAAAAATAAATAAATAAAAATTTGAATCTCCTGCGGAACACATTCCATAAGAATCAGCGGTTTTACAGTATATATCGCCTTTAAAGGTGGCTTCTCAAAACGCTTTACGGGATAAAAACAACCAGAACAGCAGCAACAACAATATTGTATTTCGTTGCATTTTGAAAACCAAGTAATAACTTAACTATACAGTACGTGCAAACGTTTCGTATGTTGCTGTCGTGAATGCCTGCGTACCCATAAGTATTTTATTTGCCTTGAGTCTGTCTACAGTATCTCTGTCCCACTACCCCCCTCTCTCCCTCAATTCAATTCAATTCAAGGTGTTTTATTTGCATGACAGATGGGTACAATTCTTGTTGGGAATGTATACTTTGATATTTACACCCGGCGCGGCACCGAGGGAGCGTCTGCATTTATAACTTGGTTTTTAAAATTAGTCAAGCAATATGAAGCATCTCCTTTAACTTTTAAGTCCCTTAATACATTGAGCACAGCTTTCTCACCATCCTTACACAAAGCAGAAACTGTCCGATGACTCACAGTACAAGTGGAAAGATTACAGATTTTAATCGTCTTTATTTTTGCCTGTGGAGTGTATCTTATTAAGCTATAAATTGTATTTTGAGCGCGTTTTTTGACTTTTTTTTAATTGCATTTTCGGCGCGGACAGCACATACAAGGGTTAATGAACTGCGCCAAGAAATTTAAAATAGTATTCTTTAGGTGTGAGGGTAGGAGTGGACCGCAGCAGGCATAATCAGCAAACCAGGAAAACAAAGAACAGGACAGGTGAGATGTGTATCCAGAAAGCGAGTGATCAGAAAAAGGAAATGGAAAACGCAGAAAAAGGAAACGCTTTACAGGATAAAAACAATAACAACAGTAGTGGCTGGGCAAACGATTTTTTTTAATCGAAATACAAATTGAGATACTGTACTGTATAATGATGTGCATGAACAAAGGTATACTGCAATTTTCCTTAGATACGCGATTAATGCTTCGTAGGAGGAGGCGGTCTTTTCCTCTTGTCTAAAAGTCTGTCCACAAACAAAACATTCCTGTTAGACAAGAGGAATTAAAAAAAACAATTTTGTCAATGAAAACCGGTGTGTGTGTCTCTCCCTGCTGGATGTCCCTCTCACAAACTGCTGAATGAATAAAATAATTTTATTGAAAACGCGTTTGCGATTGTCTGGTATTTAATTTGGTCCCTTTTAACTGTTTTTCGATCTACTGTATTGCTTTGAGATGCCACTTTTAAAGGCGATATGTAAAATAAAGTTTTTTATTATTGTTATAGAGAAACATGATCAGATTTTCCCTGGTTCAGAAAAAAGTTCTAAAGTGCTACACATAACTTTCTTAATTCGATGTATTTAAAGCAGTGAACTACTGTAGGTGTCACATAACATTCAGAAATACAATCACGTATTTGACAAATAAAAACGATTATAATCTAATCCTTCCACATTTGATCCCAAAATCCCAAGAAATATAAATCTTGATGGGTAGAAAGCTATGCTGAAAGTTTATTAAGATACTAAGAAGACAAAGATACTGTATCAATTTATGTTGCATTAGCCTGATTATGATTAAAAAACACATATAATTAAACACACGTTTGCGATTTAAATCAGAACACAATTTAAATCAATATAAATGTTTATATTGTAACGCATACTGTCCAGCCTCCATTTCTCTATAAAAATTTACTCTGTTGCACACACACACACAATAGAAGCAGGAACCACTGTCAGAAGGGAAGATATGTTCAAAATATCGCAAATATCAATCATGTTGCGATATTTTGAAATATAAAAGTCAATTGATTGTCCATAATATCGCTATTCTATTTTTTCGAAGAAATGTTTGTTAAAAGAAAAGTCTAGTACCAGCTGGATTCGAACACACGACCTGCCAGCTGGTAGTCACTCACCTAGACCAGTCAGCTACAAGATAGCACGCATGAACAGGCAGGCGAAACAGCCCTACACAGCCCTGTCGCAGCACACGAATACCGTTATTAAATTCTTTAGATACGCGATTCCATATTATATTAGCAGAAAAGCTTAAAACTACCACTTTTTCACACGCTATTTCACATGCTAGTTAAATACTTCGATGCTTAAAATCGTTAGGGAGAAATGGAATACTGGTGTGTATTTTTCCTTTAAAGTGCCGATTCCTGGAATCTGACAGGCTGACACCCCTCTGAAGTGGTTCCATAAAATCTGGTATACGGAAAAGAAAGCGTTGATAAATACAAGTGTCTTTTAATACACTCTTTGCTGTGCTCTTGAGGATCCTTGTGATATTTTAAGCTCTAGTTGAATGATAGGTGTCGCATTTTAAATCATTTTCGTAGTTAGAAATTATGAAACGCCCTGTTAAAAGCAAGGAAGTTTTTATGCCCGTTGAAGTAAAACAAAATGCCTGACAAAGTATGGCTTGGACAGATTCCAAGTGCTTGTACAAATGTGCTAAAGAAATTATACTTTGAGTATACAGCTTGTCCAAAGTCATCCATTATTAATACTATTAGTAATATCTTCAGTAAAGGCTTTGATGCATAAATATTTCTGATAAAGGTAGGTTGTGTACTTTTGTCCAACTGAGCAATCTTGCTTTCATAAAATATACCAACATTTTAATGACTGATGATTAACATGCTGTAATACACAGTTCAAAATTAAAGGCTCAAATGCTGTACATGAGAGGTTAAGCTCCCCCTGGCGGTTTTACAAGGCGACGCCGGATAGTTAACCACGTGACACCACGTTAACTGCGTCATACTGCGTGATACTGCGACACGCCCACCGGGGTATGCCGCGAAATACCTCACTCATTTTGAATGGCTACATCTGTATACTGTCCTACAACTGTTATTATTGATCACCGAATTATTGTACTTGACATGACTTCATTCAGCCTTTCCTGAACGTCTATGACAGGCAGAGAGAGTGCTGTTTCTGGTGCGATCTTTTGCAGCTGACATTTCACTGTTTTAAACGAACAAGAAATTAGATTGCTCATAAATCAGTTATTCTATATAAACACAGCGTAATTGCCCTCCGAAAATCCTCTTTTTCTTGTTCGTTTTAGAGACCTTGATCAAAACTGATTTTAGATGTCAGAAAGGATTTATTTTCTCTGTATTTCCTACATTGCTTTGTCGAGATTTTAACTTTATATCTAACTTTATATCTAGGCTCAGATTTCAACTATAAATCGTACAGTAATTAATAGCAGTAAATACTGATGTTTTGCGCCCTCTTACCACAAAAATATATGTTTTGTAGTTGGGATTAACTTTATTTCGTACGCGTAGCTACTCCGATTCGGACACCGAACAGTTAAAGATGGCGGCAAATCAGACACCCAGAGGGGGGGCGTCTTCTCGCCTCCATAACTAAAATGCCAAATAGGAGTGGCTTAAGCGACATACACAGTCGTGTAACTGACAGTTTGAGGTAGCCTATCGTGTAAATTTCGCTTTGTTGCTGATAGGTTAAGCTTTCGAAACTCTGCCCCAAAGTCATGTGACTGATTTTTCGCCCTGTTTCGTTGGTTAAACGCAATGATCACAAGCACCACCATGGTAACTGGGATGTGTAGTTTTTAATTCCGTTTGAATTATAACTGTACGTACTGTCTTCATATTTGGCCAGGGCTTTAAAGAGAAGGCGCGCCAAAAAATTTCGGTGCCGTCGTCTCCGCTTTAAAGGTACCCCCGTGCTGGAAGAATTTGACCTCGGAACGTTTGCCCAGCGTAGTTATAGTGGACATAAAAACAAGAGTTTGCTGGCATTATATCCTAGAAGACACAGACCGGCACCAGACCGGTAAATGCTTGATGAACTAGGGATTGGACAGTTTCCAAGTGCTTGTACAATCGATGGAAATGTTCAAATAAATGTGCAAAAGAAATAAACACAATAATCATTTATTTCTTTATCATATTAGCTAGCTAATATCCTCTCTTTGCTAGTTAGTGGCTGTGTTTCTGCGTTGGGTAGCAACGGGTGACTGTTCTCAGGCGGAAGATGTAAACAGCTTAATTTTCGTGTTAAATAATTTTTAAAAATTAAAATTCATTCTATACAGCAATCACATATTTGGGTACCGTTTCATAAAAATTTCATGCTTAAAATGTTTAGGGAGAAATGGAAGACTGGTGTGTATTTTTTCTTTAAACTATCAAGACCAGCCATACACAGTACAGTTTATGTACATACAGTAATGTTTATGTTCCTAAATTAATATCGTTTATGACCTTCAGATGCGTTATGCTCCTCTTCTTTTTATGCTCAGCTACTAAAATTTCCCTTTAGTGGTACAATTCCATATAAATATTCAAAACTAAGCAGATTGAAATGTGCACAGTAAAGACATTAGATGATTAAATCTTTTCACTACCAACCAATGCACCACGAGTGCCCCTGTCGGTCATTTTGGCCAGCCAATCACTTACCGCGGTGCCCTACGGTGCCCTGCGGGTTGGTTACTGTACCACGGGTTTTTACCGCTCATTTTGAATGGCTGCATCTGTAGGTTGTCTCTCGCAGTGTTCAGGAATTGCATTCCGAAACTGAGTCAGATCAAAAGTTGTAAGAAAAGCACCTATGGTGTCGGTTCGAACAGCTTTATTGATTCGATGTTAAAGGCCGGAAATGGGGCACAAGACAAGCGACCGCAAAAAGCGTCGCCATCTGCTTCCAGCTGCAAAATGCCGTTTGCGGACGCTGAAGCATTTGAACTTGAACTTTATTGCCATATGTAACCGGTACTGGTACAATGGAATTCTTACTTACAGAAGGTCTCTCGATTGTAAAACAAGTGTAAAAAACAAGACAAAGTGCAAACAGTGCATCAAGACAATGTACAAACAAACAATAGACAATGTGCAAGTAAACATGTAGACATTTCTTTCCAAGGCAGCGGGTACAAGCGATCTCGCGTTTTAAAACCACCAGGAAAAGCAGAAAGGCACTTTTCCTTGCTTGCGCCAGCACACAACGACGTGAGGAGGACACCGTAGTCGGCAGGAATCGAACCTGCGCGGGGAGACCCCAATGGATTTCTAGTTCATCGTCTTAACCACTCGGCCACGACTACAGCGAGCACCGCCGTTGCTGCGTTCTTGCTACAATCTCACATGGATCGCGAGACGCCGGCGGAAACATTTTTCAAAGTCGTTCTCCATTAAAAAAAAAACCTTTCCAAAATACAAGCCTTGCAGACAGACACGCCTCAGAGGACTTAAGGGTGGCTTCATGTGGGAATGATAAAGTCTCCCCGTCCGGACAGGAAAATGGCACTTTGTTAGACACAAAGAAACAATCAACAACAGACAAATGTCCACAAGCATTTAAGAAGCCGCACCATGTTCTTGCTACAATCTCACACGGATCGCGAGACGCCGGCGGAAATCTTTTTCAAAGTCGTTCTCCGTTAAAAAAAAAAACCTTTCCAAAATACAAACCTTGCAGACAGACACGCCTCAGAGGACTTAAGGGTTGCTTCATATGGGAATGATAAAGTCTCCCCGTCTGGACAGGAAAATGGCACTTTGTTAGACACAAAAAAACAATCAACAACAGACAAAAGTCTACAAGCATTTTAGAAGCCGCACTTGAAATAGCTCTTACATTCGTGTTAGACGCAGGAATTGCCTTTTTATTGACGCTCTTACAAACGCCATGGAAAGCAAAACAAAGCAAAGCAGAGCAGAACAAAACGAACAAAATAAAACCCTCATGTCCTGCACTTGAATATAATGCCGTTACGTGCCGAAGCGGTATTGGACGTCATCCTAGCACTGCAACCCGGGGCGTACGGTATATGGGAACGAGCACACGTCACGAATCGTCTCTAATCACTCCCTGCACTGTAAGGCGCCTTGAAGCGTGCACCCTCAACATTCATCTTTGCGCATCTGTGAAAGGTAAACTCTTGAGCAAACTCTGAACCAGACTTTCAAACTCCAGCTAGAATTAGGGGTAGCATTCCCACGCTACTTGAACACTTTGTTTACGCTCAGTGCTGGATTTTGGGAACTTTAGGATGAGTGGGACTTTTCTCCTATCTGTCAATTCGTTTTGTTTTGGAGACTCTTGGCTGTCTGTGTTGTATAGTGCAGCGTGAAGAAAACGTTTTCGAAAACTGTGCCGGCTCAAAAGTTGTAAGAAATCCTCTCCAGCTCTTTTAAGTCTCTTCAGTTTTGTCATTTAAAGTGAAACTAGATGTATAACTGGAGCCTCACTTATGCAAATGGTGAGGCTCCAGTTCGACATCTAGTTTCACTTTATATGACAGAAGTACATCAGACTGCGCCGGACTGGGGGATCACTTCCGGTTATTTTGACCATCTTAAACATTTGAAATCCTCCCCTAGGCAATTGTGACACTTCATCTTGGCTCCACCTAGGACACTCTTCAATCTTCCATCACTTCTCTCTTCTCCCACAACACTCTCGTCTGTCGGCAGTATGTGGCATCTTTGCATTACCACCAATCTCACCACAGCAAGCAAGCAACGGGTTTTGGCAAGACAGGAGGAGACTGCCTGGCCCAAACGGGGACTGAACCCGCGACCTTGGCGTTACTAGCACCACGCTCTAACCAACTGAGCTAACAGGCCTCGTGCCCGCTGTCCTCTCTGTGCTGCAAAAAATGGAATTCAGGGAAGTTTCTTTTGTCCTTCTTTGAATAGAAAGCCCTGCGATTCAGTGTACGGGCTTTCTCGTGCTGTTTAATGGTTCTTGTAACCCAAATCCTACACTGGCCTGAAGTGCCCCCCCATTTCACAGCATTTTTCAGCTGATTTCAAATGTACCTAAAGGAGAAGCATTATTGAAGACCATCAATTACCAAGAGCTTTTGTCAAAGGTTTTGGTGGTCACTTTTAATGACCACAGAGAGCTATGACCTCGGTTTTACATCTCATCCAAAAGACAGCGCCTTTTTACCACACAGCGTCTCCGTCACTATACTGGGGCATTGGGACCCGCACAGACCTCAGGGTGAGCGCCCCACCGCTGGCTCCATTAACACCGCTTCCAGCTGTAAGCTTTGCTTTTCCCTGTAGTTCACCCTCATCCGGGTACTGACCTGGCTCACAGCTTCTAAGCTTCAGTGGGTTTTCAGTTGCGAGTTGAAAGGGGATGCAAGTGATGGAGCCGCTCGCTGCAAAAGCCACTGCATTGGCCGGGAATCGAACCCGGGCCTCCTGCGTGGCAGGCGAGAATTCTGCCACTGAACCACCAATGCACGCTGCAAGGGTCTCCGAAAAAGACGCTTTTTTACCACTCTGTGCTGGATGTTGGGTCCCAAGGGAACTTCTGGACGAGTGAGAATTTTCTGCTATCGAAATTTGGTTTCGGAGACTTTTGGCAGCCTACAGATAAAGCCATTCAAAATACGCGGGCGATACACATTATTTTATAGTCTACCGCAAGCTACCGGTAAATACCGCGAGTTACCGTAAATTCTCCTATAATACGACAAGCAAAATAATAGTATCCGGAATTTCCGCAAGGTGGAGCTAATAAAGCTCAACCTCTCATGTTTGAGCTGTGGCCATCAAAGTCTTTAACGAAGATATTACTAATAGTATTAATAATGAATGACCTTGGACAAGCTGTAAGTGTAAACTCAAAGTATTGCCCTGGTCAACATTCTTTTTTTCATTGACCGTCTTTGTAAAAGTAACACCACAGCATTTCGCAATCACGCATTTGTTTCCAATCATGCAAAGTACAGTAATTTTTGAGAATCGATTCACCATGCCTTTCACATGCTCATAAAATAGATTGATTTATGAACATAAACATATTACCGTATGAAAACTGTACTGTATACAGTATGTATATGTATATTTAATGTCTTAACTGTGCCCGTTTAAGTATTGAATATTCATATCTAATTTTACCACTGAAGGGAAATCTTAGTAGCTGAGGATAAAAAGAATAGGAGCATACTGCAACGCGTGTGAAGGCCATAAACGATATTAATTTTGGAACATAAACATACAGTATATGGCTGGTCTCGGTACTTTAAAGAAAACATACACGAAACATGGTTTCATTATGACCAGAATCGGTCTTGAGATATTTTTAACTTGATTTACAGTATTTGAGAGGTATGTCTTAACACCGATACTACAGTGCTTAAGTACTGCTCACGTATATGTTTCTAGGTTTATATTATGCATTTCATATGGTCAAATTACTTTTGAGCAACTAATAAGAAGCGCGAAACGGTATGCGTTTTAGTTTCGTTTTGTGCTGGGACCCGTGGATTGATTAGAGATATCAAGTACATACAAGTCATTTTTTAAATGTTGTAGTTCGTCTTGAAAAAATGTTACGAGTACATCATCTATCAACAATTACACAGGTTCTGTTTCCATATTGCGGATTTTGGTTACGTAATATTATTTTCTAGATTTCACGTTGTGAATATATGATTTGGGCAAACAGAGCCGCAAAGAAGTACATTATGGGTTGTTGTTGTTTTTTTTGCAGTTTTATCTAGAACAAGCGATGCTTAAATCTTTGTCTGATTCTTGTGAAACTATCCACACGACAGTTACAGTACCTAGGAGTTGACTTCAGTGATGTCACTGATGGGATGTTTCTAAAAATCCATCCTCTGTAAAACGTCTTCTCTAGTTGTCCTGCATATGTATTCGCTAATGAAGCTGTGTGTTCTGAGCCTGGATCTCTACATTTCTGTATGAACCAGCTTAGAGGGCTAAAGACAGCTTGTGTTTAAATTGAGTGTAAGGCAATTTATGCTTCTAAAGTCATGGTCAGCATTTATTATTGTACTGTGCTGTAAACTTGTTCTGTGCCTAGTCACATTATTTTATAGCGTTTTTATAGTGTTATCAAATCCGGTGGCGCTGTGTGTTAGTTTCCTGACTCCCATGTCACATGGTCTGTGATTGAAACCTGTGAAACTGGTTTAATTCGTCACAGCCAGCACTCCGGCAGAGAGGGGGTTGTGCTCGTAAAGTAGAAGCAGGCGAGATTTCCAGCGAAAGACACCTCCCCCCCACCCTCATACGATTCAGATTGTATTACAGCATTGTAATTACACATTGTAATTGTATTACACATTGTACACATGCTTAAAAGAGAAGAGAGAAAACGCAAGCCTTCTTCAGGTGTGAGGGTCTTCTGCTCAGAATGAAACGCTAAAATGTAATGTAGGCTCTGAATGGGTTCAATTATGATTTGGGCTTGATTAAGGTCGCTGCCTTTCATCTAAAACCCTACTTTAATCCTTCGAAACTAAAAATCAGTGTTTGTGAGTTCTAAATAAAGAGGTATCCAGGTAACAGTGAAACGGGCGGACAGTCTGGGGAGATCGCCCGTTTTCCATGTAAATAGTTCCCTGGTTCCGCACCCCTTGGTGTTTAGCAATCAATAATAAAATCTGTTTTCTCTTAGAGAAAGGGGAAGTTTTAGAAGGGACCAAGTGCTGAACTTTTTTACAGCGCAACGTCTTATAAAAACCCTGTACTGCTTGTAACAAATTGAGTTTCTGGCTGCACTTTGCGAAGTGGCAGCAGGGCTCCCAATATTGCAATATTGAAATAAAGACCTTACTCAGGTGAGAACTCTCTCTTGTGGCTTCCTTGATAGTTATATTTCCATGACAATTTGGGGGCTCGTCCGGGATCACAAACCTGAGCGCGAACGGCTGCTGAAACTCCATCCGGACCCGGACAATTTTAGCAAATTGGACGAACCTCGGAGGATAAACTGTTTATCCTTCCAGAGACGCGTCTGGAGAATTGGCAGTTGTCTGACGTCAGTAAGTGATCCTTTAAAATTAATAGTTTGAGAAGCGAGCCACAGGGGTGTTCTCACGCGGGTTTGATGAGTCCAGGACTCATATAAAGAACTTATCTTAACACAGACGTGTGGTTTTTGCTCTGCGGAGTAGTTAATGTGATAAGGTTCTAAGTAAGGCACCGATCGGTAAAAATGGGAAATTAAAATTCAGAGACGAAAATGGGACCGAGCAGTCCAGCAAAAGTACATGTACGACAAATTCAGAGAAACAATTATAGCCTGGGTTAGAGTAAAAAAAAAAATTATGTTCATGAACTGTAAAGCTAGGGTAATAGGTGTAAGGGAACTTGCACATCATTTATATATGATAATTAGGGGCCCATAACTATGAAGTATATAACTATAACTATAACTATCTTTGTAAGTGAATCAGAATCGACAGAGGAAAGTTGAATTAGGAAAAAGAAGTTTCCTGAAGAAGGGGAAACTTAGAAGAGAAGGAGAAGAAAGGAAAGAAATTGAATTGGAAAACTTATGGAATGGAAAGAGGAATCACAGAAATAATGGGAAGCTTCAAAAAAGACTAGTCTTGAAAGTAAAGAACAGCAAGCTGCAGCTAAATTCATGGCCATGCGTACTAAAAAGAAAAAGTCTCCACCGAAATTAGAAAGCGGTCCGGAGCCAAAGCCTTTTCACTTGTTTGTGAAATGCCAATGTGCACTTTTCCAGGTCCAGAAGGAACTCCAGCATATGTACATTGACATTGGTCTCCTAGTGAATTATTTGCATTAGTTAAGTCTTTTCCTAAATTGCCTGATGACCGTAAAGAATTTAGAAGAAAGGCAAGCCTTGTTCTCGATTGTCTTAAGCCTAATTACAGTGACATAACCTTGTTGCTAGATCATATTGTTCCTAAAGGTTTACAACGTCCTCTAAAAAGGAGGAGGCAGATTGGCGGATACATGACCCAAATGATGAAGAAGTATCCATCTAAATTAAACCACACGGACATGGAGAGGAAAAGATAGGCGGACGCTTCTAAAAAGAGGTAAGGACTCCTCTTTTCTAAAAAGTCCCTTGTCCTCTCCATGTTGCTGTGGTGGGTTCAGGGTTTTCCTGAAGCTGAAGCAAGTACAACAGAAAAAATGAGTTAATGGTGTATGTGTTTTAGATGCCTGTTTTGTGAAGGTGGGGTAGAAAAAGAGGGATTGCTGAAGGAGTAGCGTCTCGCCCTGCCCGTGCGAAAAAATCCAGGTGTTGCATCCTGGTACACGACTGCAGTACGGCTGAAGGTAGTAACTAGAACTGTACTCGCAGAAGAGCCGAAAATGGTAACTCGATTCAACTGTGTATTTAAAGCCAGGATTTGGAACCTGGTCCGTGTTCCCGAATTGTGATAGTTCGTCAGTTTGTCTCGACTGGGGGATTCCGCGGGGCGCGTGGGAGACGTGAAAATGGTTTGGTGTGAAGAAAAAAAGTTTGATTAATCCAAAGTGAAACTTAAAAGAAATATTGACTGTCAGACGGAATTTAGGCTGAACAGGAATGTAGAAAAGTGTATGAACATTTGGATAAAAATAAACAATAGTTAGAGGAATATTTGAGAATTCAACAGAATATCATAGATGAGACGCAAAAATCCCTGATGGAAAAGCTAAAAGCAATGGCTGAACGAAAGGAAGTTATATATGCAGAAAAAGAAAAAGCAAAAGAAGAAATAGAACGCCTTGAGAGAGAATCTGGGAGAAGGGTGGGAATCAGTGTGGAGATTTTTGAAAGAGCATTACCCACCGAAAACTGATTAGAGAAAAGTAACAGCATGTCAGCAGAAGGAAGTGAGGATGTTTTCAGATTTTACAGAAAGGTTTATAGCTTTATGGATAGTATACTCGGGGTTAGCCGATGAAAAGGAAGTGAATGAAGATACTTCCACAGTAATAAAACAAATTTACTTGAGTGTGTTAAACCTGATGTTGCCAAGAATGTACAACTATGCTTTCCTGATATTACGGACAGCGGAGAGAGATTTGATTTAATAACTCGCGAAGCATGCATGCAGAAGTGCGAGCGCTGCAAATGGGAGGTAAAAAGACTCCCAAGGAGGAGAAAAGGGAGCCGCCAGTTTGTCGAAATTATTGTGCGACTTTCATGTTATACCGAGATATAAAACCCCAAAGACAAAACTACTAATAAGCTGGTGTGCAGTTACTAAAAAAAAGGTGTTTTTTGGAGAAATTGGAAGAAAGAGGCTTGAATTCACAATTAAAGAACATGTCAGAAGCTGAAACGAGAGCCGTGCGTGAACTAAAAGTTTTAATCTAGTAAACCCCTCTGTAGCCTTCCTAAATTTATCTCAGGATTGAAATAAAAGTGAAATAATCTTACAGTGTGCAGTAACTGGGGGACACAGGAGCACAGCTGTCCTACTTTTAGACTAAAACAGCATAAAAATGTGATATAAAGTTTTCTAACGGGTAACAGGAGGCTACAGGAGAAGGGGTGCAAGGGTTGTGTTTAAAGCAAATATAAGCTGTCACAGTCTGCTTGGGTAAAGATGTACAGTTTCAACTACTGATGTGGGTGGGGGACACCCCAGACCTATTTTAGGCCCAGACTGCAGCATTTTATAAGGAATTACTGCATGAAATAGCATTTATGTAAACTAACTTAATAGAGTTATGTGATATTGTGATTGTTTTACCTAATGAGGGAATCCATAAGGCCGGGCTACTCCAAGTACTGGATCTTGAAAAAAAAGGAGTATAAAACCAACTACATGATAAAGCCAGGGTGAATGCCTTCTCAGAACGAGCTTGTCTAGTGACGTATTGGTTTAAGGGGGGTAGTGCAGTCTAAAGACAAAATTGCCTTGACCCCTGCAGCAGAAACCGGTTTTGATGTTTTGAGACAAGCTTTCTTGCAGGCACTGGCCCTGGACTGGATTCCCTCAGACGGATCATCTGTATGTAATCTGTATGTAAGTGAAAGAAATGGGTTGTGAGCTGCTGTGCTGGTGCAGGAGCATGGAGATAGGCATCGTCTGGTGGGTTATTATTATTCAGGACCCCTTGATGCGGTGGCCAAGGGGCCGTGTTTATGTGTTGTGCAGGCTACCTGCCTGGCTGTATAAACTGTGAATAATCTGGTGTAGAACTAGCAGACCGAATGAAAATATTTAATTGAAACTTGTAAATATGCTAAATGGAAAATTGTAGCAATTTATATAGACTGTATATATACATTTGGTGGATGCCACAATTTTGGATGGCAGTGAAGGAATAGGGATTTCCCCAACATGGCAGGGACTCCAGTTAAGAATGCTGGGTTTGTCTCTGAACTGTTAGAAGCTTTGCAGCTGCTTATTGAAGTAGCTGTGGTAAAGTGTAAATCACATAATAAAGAAATGTTTCCAGTAACTCGAGGGAACAACTTTGCAGATGCAGCTGTCAGGTGAGCAGTCCTGGTAGAGCAGGAGTCTGAGACCCCTGTGAGACCTCTGTTGGTGAAAAGGGGACAGCTACAGGATATTCAGGCTGAGGCCTCTAAAGCAGAGAAAAGGACATGGTTAGAAAAGAGTGTGGTGCTTCATGATGATTGGGTGTGGTGCTGCCAGCACACTGGACGCCCTGCATGCCTTCACAGCCTAATGCCCTTTGTAGCTCGACAAATGCACTCTGTCGGACACCTGGGTGTGAGAAATGGTGTGCTGGTTACCCAAACCTGGGTGGGGATCGTGTTTGAAGCAGTAGCCACTTATGTGGTATCTCAATGTGATGCTTATCAAAGGAACTCAGCTACAGTTCAGGTGCGGGTGCTACAGCTCAAAAGGCCTGCTCCTGAGGAACCTTTCATGCACTGGCAAATTGACAATTGTCAAGAGAAACCTGGGCTCTTATAATCTGTTTTCCCAGTGGGTTGCTGCCACTGCCTCTGTGTCTACCAAACACTTGATAACAGAGATAAGCCCTCGGTGGGCACTGCCCTACCGCTTGTATTATGATCAAGGGACAGGCTGTGGCTGGATTATTCGGGGTGAGATGGACTGAGATCACCCTCAGTCTGCTGGAACAGTGGAATGAAGGAACAGAACTCTAAAAGATCGACTAGACATCAGACTGAAGGAGCGCCATGGGATGCGGGCTGGATCAAACAGAACTGTGTAATAGAGCCTGTTTGATATCATCACAGGCCAATCAACGAAACTTCCTGGAGGGACGAATTTGGCTAATGGATTGTTGAATTTGCTAATTCTCTATTGTAGTATTGTAGGTTTTTTTGTAGGTTGTTAATTGAAGTGGTGCACGGGGCTGGTGAACAGGTGCTGGACACTTGGAGACCTCCAGTAGAGGGAAGACACGACCTGATACCTGGCGAGTGGGTGTGGTGAGGAAGATATACCCTGCCTGATGTTGCAACCCTGCTGGGAAGGACCATATCAAGTGCAACTGACTACCGACTCTGCCATCTGAGTGACAGGATGAGATCGCTGGATCTACGCATTGCGCCGACACCGAACCACTGCACCAGAGACTGAGTGAACATTAATTATTATATTGTCACTGTTTCTGTGTTTGTTGAGCTTCCTGAGGGGGGGCGACAGTGTACCTGTTAAGTGTAAGGAGCTTTACTTTGATAAAATGGGGATATGGAATCAATACTTTATCAGTCAGCCACAAATAATAATCAGAGCTCATGTTGGGATTGTATTGCTATAAAAGATGCTCATGGGAGTAATCCCCTTTGATAGAGGTGATTATTTAGGTTTATTGGCATGGGTAAATAGCCCTGCTTTTAGTCTGAGTGTAACTCAGATGTATTAGAATGGAAATAACTGTATGCTCCTCGCTATAATCACAGTTTTAGGCCATTCTCTATTAGGGTGATAGACAGCTGTTTAGGTGACCCAGCTGTTGACCAATCTTGTAAAAAAAAAACCCTAAGAAAAATGCTGGGCTCCAGCCCACAGGGATTTACCTGTGCTGTAAGAACTAATGCATGAATAAGGAGACTGGATTCTGGTGAAAGACAGGAAAAAGAGGTGGTGTTCGCTCAGGTGGAGGGGGCCGTACCAAGGCTGCTGACCACTGCGACTGCTGTGAAAGTCACGGAAAGGGTTCCCTGGATTCATGCTTCCCACTGTAAACGAACTGAGCAAAGTGCACAAGCACAGATGGGGATCACATGCTTGGGACTGATGTGCCCAGCCTTTTTCCTTTTTATGTGGAAGCCTGTCACCACCCAGAAAGAGGAAGAATCTAAACGCGAAGCCTCTTTGTATACAAACTGGCTGAATGAAACTGATAATGAGGGGGATAGGAGTAATTTGTGGTATAAATTTATAAATCATACAGTAAAGTTAAAGAAATGTAATGCATCTTGTTATGTATGTGCTTTAATGCCTCATTCTACAGCCTCACCCATTTCTCTCCTGGTTAAAATCACGGTTTGGGCCAGGGGGAATGTTTTTCTTTAAGTTACTAACACCGATTATAGGGGCTGTGATACTTGTCTTCCTGTTTTTGTGTTGCTGTACGAAATATATTATTCCAATGCTTTGAAATATGGTAATGAATATGTTTGTGCATCAGTATGTTCTGATAAGAACGCAAGAATCCGAAGTATGGGAGCCTCCTGGGAGTCCATATGAAGAATCTAACTTTTAATCATTTTCAAGAATAAAAAGGAGGGAATTGAAGTGGAAATCTAATAAGTAAATTGATTCTTAAAAATGTAGAGAGCTTTGAAAAAAATATATTGGTGCTTTTAGATAATATATTTCAAGGATGTAACTGCTGTGCTACAGTACGTGCAGAATTTTAGAAAACAGTTTGTCAACAAAGTACACTGTTTAGGTTAGTTTAGAAGACAATGTACCAAAACAATATATGCTGTCTGGGTCATTAGAATTAGCTGAAAGTAACTGATAAGCTTTGAATAACAAATCTAGTTTTTCTTCTCTCGCTCTATGATGTAATCTGTTTTCTCTTAGAGAAAGGGGAAGTTTTAGAAGGGACCACGTGCTGAACTTTTTTACAGCGCAACGTCTTATAAAAACCCTATACTGCTTGTAACAAATTGAGTCTTTGGTTGCACTTTGCGAAGTGGTAGCAGGGCTCCCAATATTGCAATATTGAAATAAAGACCTTACTCAGGTGAGAACTCTCTCTTGTGGCTTCCTTGATACTTATATTTCCATGACATGTCTCAGTGGCTTTCAAAATTAAATTATGCATGCAAACCTGTGAACTAGAAAGATAACTAAGATACCCATCCATTTATAATGGTGGCGAAGTGGTTAGCATTGCTATCTTGCAGTACTGGGGTCCTAGGTTCAATTCCTGCCATCCTGTGTGTGGGGGTTTTACATGTTCTCTCTGGGTTACATGGTTTTTCTCCATATGTGTGATATGACTCCCTCTCGCACTCCGAAACATACTGGTAAGTTAATTGGTTTATGGGAAAACTGGCCCTGGTGTGTGTGTGTTTGTGTCTGTCTGTCCTGTGATGGACTGGCGCTATGTCCAGGGTCCGTTGCTTACTGGGATAGGCTCCAAATCCTCTGTACTGGATAAAGAGATTAGAAATGGATGGAAGTAAAGGCACTGTGTGGATGGAACTATACACAGTGTTAGAAACCCACGATGAAATGGCAGCATCTCACTGAGAATAAAATATTTAATAGTGCTGGCTTAAGGAAACAGCCTTTCCACCTCTCTTGCACATCAGTATCCATACCTAGTTATTTAAACAAATTGCCTCTAATTATAAACATCTTAATATGCTGGCTCTGTGGATCCGCATCAGCTATGTTTGCCCATTCCTTCAATTCATGTGCATCCAACACACAGTTCAATGCCAGCAACTACACATAATCTAAAATACAATCCTTATTTCAGTATCTATGTAAACATATAGTCTGTTAACTTCATCATCTTCATCAAAAGTATGCCTAACCCCATTAGGAAGTGTTCTTGTTATAAGTGTATTCCTCAGCTTTCCCCAAATTATCTTCTTCTTGCCAACATCTCTAGTCTTTTATCCTGCAATAACTCAGCCAACACTTAAATCTCCAAAAGCTGCTTGTGTTAATTTCTTTAAATCACAAATATCATGTGTAAATACTGGCCATGTAATACTCTGCATTGCGGAATAATAGTTTATTTTAAAGGGAACTAGAGAAATCAAGAAAGGCTTTTTTTCTAGAATTAATAAATGCACATCCTGTTCACTGGGGAAATTAAATCCACACTGAGCAATCTTCAATATGTTCAGAATATGACAGCAAGAATCCTATCAGGGATGCATTACACCTGTTTTCAAGTCCTTGCACTGGTTACCTATCAGATTTCGAGTCAACTTCAAAATCCTTATCCTCCTTATATACTGTCCTACAACTGTTATTATTGATCACCGAATTATTGTACTTGACATGACTTCATTCAGCCTTTCCTGAACATCTATGACAGGCAGAGAGAGTGCTGTTTCTGGTGCGATCTTTTGCAGCTGACATTTCACTGTTTTAAACAAACAAGAAATTAGATTGCTCATAAATCAGTTATTCTATATAAACACAGCGTAATTGCCCTCCTAAAATCCTCTTTTTCTTGTTCGTATTAGAGACCTTGATCGAAACTGATTTTAGATATCAGAAAGGATTTATTTTCTCTGTATTTCCTACATTGCTTTGTCGAGATTTTAACTTTATATCTAACTTTATATCTAGGCTCAGATTTCAACTATAAATCGTACAGTAATTAATAGCAGTAAATACTGATGTTTTGCGCCCTCTTACCACAAAAATATATGTTTTGTAGTTGGGATTAACTTTATTTTGTATGCGTAGCTACTCCGATTCGGACACCGAACAGTTAAAGATGGCGGCAAATCAGACACCCAGAGAGGGGGGGGGGGTGGGGGGCGTCTTCTCGCCTCCATAACTAAAATGCCAAATAGGAGTGGCTTAAGCGACATACACAGTCGTGTAACTGACAGTTTGAGGTAGCCTATCGTGTAAATTTCGTTTTGTTGCTGATAGGTTAAGCTTTCGAAACTCTGCCCCAAAGTCATGTGACTGATTTTTCGCCCTGTTTCATTGGTTAAACGCAATGATCACAAGCACCACCGTGGTAACTGGGATGTGTAGTTTTTAATTCCGTTTGAATTATAACTGTACGTACTGTCTTCATATTTGGCCAGGGCTTTAAAGAGAAGGCGCGCCAAAAAAATTCGGTGCCGTCGTCTCCGCTTTAAAGGTACCCCCGTGCTGGAAGAATTTGACCTCGGAACGTTTGCCCAGCGTAGTTATAGTGGACATAAAAACAAGAGTTCGCTGGCATTATATCCTAGAAGACACAGACCGGCACCAGACCGGTAAATGCTTGATGAACTAGGGATTGGACAGTTTCCAAGTGCTTGTACAATCGATGGAAATGTTCAAATAAATGTGCAAAAGAAATAAACAAAATAATCATTTATTTCTTTATCATATTGGCTAGCTAATGTCCTCTCTTTGCTAGTTAGTGGCTGTGTTTCTGCGTTGGGTAGCAACGGGTGACTGTTCTCAGGCGGAAGATGTAAACAGCTTAATTTTCGTCTTAAATAATTTTTAAAAATTAAAATTCATTCTATACAGCAATCACATATTTGGGTACCGTTTCATAAAACTTTCATGCTTAAAATGTTTAGGGAGAATTGGAAGACTGGTGTGTATTTTTTCTTTAAACTATTGTAGTGGCAATGCTTGTTAATAAGACAGAATTAAGCGTTGGTATGCTCCTAAAGGAGGCCCCATCTCACCCTCCATCTCTGTGGTGCAGCCACAGAGAAAGAATTCATGCAAGCTGATTTAAGATGTTTTTCTTTTGATAAGAAGCAAGCTCCCAGACGGGGATGCAATTAGCTAAGCCTGGCTATCATGATCAATGGTCATCCACTGGCGCCTATCTGTCTAGGGAGTGCCGAATGGACATCTGGACTGCATTTCTAAGTGTCAAGAGTAAGTGACTTATATCTCACCTTGACCAACCAATCAGGGACTGGCAGGGCGTGGTAATACCACGTGGGTCTCCAATGCCCGCCAAACTCTCAACCAATCAGCACACATCTGGGTCTTGATCAAAAAGGGAGCGCAAGCTCAGTTCTGGGCTCTCCTTGGCCATTTTCACGCATCCTCAGAGACAATCACGTGACAACTGCTGTTGTCTGCAAAAGGACTTGGACTTTGTTCTAAGCGCGAGGCCGAGGATCCCGTACGTATTCAGAATTCTACCAACGTGAATGCTCCGCTTGATCAACGGCAGCCTACAGTTGGACCCTCGTCGACAACCTGAATAGCTTATTCAGAAGCAGCGCTGGACCGGGAACGAACCAGCTTCTTCCCAGGCAAAAGAGTGACTTGTGAGGACTCGCGGTCACACTCTGTGCATAGAGACTTTCTACTAGCCAGCCGGACTGCTGGTAGATCCCCTCGGAGCAACGACTGCCCTGCGCGCCGCAGTCAGATTCCTCCGCCCGTCCTACTCCGAGCTGCACCTCGACTGGTTGGCCGGTAGCCAGAGGACGCCGACACAACGCCCATTGGACAACCGCTGCAACAGAGCCTGTCAGCTGGTTTGGTGTTCGTGCCGGGAAATTCCAAATCCAAACACAGTGGATAAGTAAACCCCATGTTCTACATTGCGTCTCGAGAATTTAATTGTACCTCAACACAAGTTGTTATCAATTTAATTCATGAGTAATGTATTTACTTCCGAGTTTAGAGTAACAGTGGGTAATAACACTGATTAGCGATTTGGTAACCGAACGATATATATTGACATATATTCTCTGTTGTGTATCTCTTTGTGTTTGCATCTCTTCGAGATTATATACCTTGTATATTGATAACCCTCACAGTAAGGTCTGCCGCTCGTATCCAGGCAGACTAGTATATGTTTGGTGCACAGTTTATATTAATAAATGTATCTCGTGTATTGAACCCGTGTGTGTGCGTTGTTAGTTGTTCTGACGATTGATTTTCTAAAAGCCCCAACGAACAACCTCGTGATTACTGCTACAATTGATAATTGTCTCAGTAAACCCATCAAACCACTACATTTAATGGCGTCCCTGGGTGGGCGAGTTTAGAATGAAATGAGAATCAATCGCACAGAATAACTGATATTGCTGTGAGTTCAAGTTCAGCACAGCACCGCGGCTTCTATACGCGGATACCGGGTGTGCTGATAACTGCGTAAAGAAATCCCCCTGTTTTCTAGCGTTTAGTGTAACGTGTACTGATTGGAAATCCATCTGCTCGGGTGTTTAGATTCCATACTGTATTTTGGTAAAAGAAAAAAAAGTAATACTCTTAAAGTTTCTCTGACGTAATGACAATGGCTGCTAAAATGTCTGAAGTGGAGTCGCTTATAAGTACTATTTCTAGCGACGACAATCCTGGTTACTGGAGCGGTATCGAAAAGTTGAACTTTGATGATATTGAGAAGCTGCAAGTAGATTTAGTAGCTAAGGTAGCGAACCAGCTTAACACAGGAGGGTCCGTGAACGCAGTTCAGGTCCTATCGAGTTTCGCCTTAAATCTAGCTAAACAGCTGGAACTGTCTTTGTCCGAGCTGACAAAGTTTCAAAAGCTTCAGGGAAAGCTAGAAAGATATAAGGCGGAGCGAGTTGAGTTGTTGGATATAATCAGAGAAAAGAGAGTGAAAAATGAGGAAAGTGAAGACAGACTCAGGGAAGTTTTAGGTAAATTAGATGACCTGTCTGCTAGAGAAACTGCGGCTGAGGTAGCTAGGAGAGACCTGGAAGCGAGCTTGAAAGAAAAAGAAAAAGAAATTGAGCGTTTAAATGAGCTCAGCCAGGAAAGGCAAAAGGAGTTAGATGCTGCCGTACTGGAAGCAAAACAGGCTAGATCCCACTTGCATGCCAGCCCACCTAGCAGCCCGGAGCGCTCACCCAGCGCGCCGGGAGGAGGTTTCTCCCGGCCAGGGTCTGTGGTCGGATCGGCATTGGGGAGATCGCCGAGTCCTGCGCGAGACGCAAGGGCGATGCAATTCAGGCATAGACCCCCTGCTCCTGATCACGGCCGTCCCCCTGCCCGCGGAGAAACCGTAAAAATTAACCTCCACTCCCTGAGGCAGTTAGCCAAAGATGTAGAAAGGTTTGACCCGTCAGTGTCAGGGAATAATGTGGAAACCTACATCGATGAGCTGAGACATACTTTGCAGTTTATGCCCGGAGCGTCCGAACAGGAAAAGGCTATGTTAGTAAGGAAAACTACTAGCCGAGCGGTCCACGAGTGGATGTCTAGACAAGGACCGGAGGTCTGTAATAGCTTTGAGGAGCTGTGTCAGGCAATGATCGGAGAATTTTCGGCTTTTATCGATCCCATAGCTGCCGTGGCCGCTGCGCACCATATTAAGCACGAAAAAGCTGAAGCCCCTCGCGACTATTATGAGAGGCTTAGGCGCACTTATTTTGCAGGGCGGAATGAAGAGGGTTGCGAAGAGAACGTGAATTTCAAAGGTTTATTCATTGCTAATCTGCATCCCTCAATCAGGAAAATGATTGTGATGCACACTGATGCAAAAGCGATGAAAATGGCTGACATTAGAATGTTGGCTCAAAAAGCCTGGGGAGCTGAAGTCTCTGCTTCCTCAGAGCGAAAACCTGCTAAAACGGCCGTGTTCGCCACTAAAGCCAGCAGGGTTGACGACTCGCCTCAGCTCGAGGGAGCTGAGGTTCCTGAGCCCGCTAAGCCCCGGCGCAAAATAGGCAGGCAGGACCGCACTAAGCGTCAGAGCCGCCGTGAGCACTACGGGGAAGGCAAGGGCACAGGCAGAGCCTATCAGAAGGCTGGACGAAGGGAGTCGACTGCAACCCGCCTGGCCAGGCTTGAACAAGCCCTGCTTGAGAGATCAGGACAGGGTAAACCTTCCGCACTGAATGCCGGAAGCGTGAATGAGCTTAGTGGGACCACGCCCCTTCTCACTGGAGGAGGCGGGGATCCATCCCAAACCCCTCCCTCAGTCTATCTGATTGGGTGGGAGGGTTCCTGCCTGGAAGAAGGCTGTGACTCTGAGTTGGGCGCTGACCCCGCCCCTGAAGTCAAAGAAAAGGCAGGCTTCCAACAATTCTTAGGGAATCTCAGCCAGAAAGGCAAAGCAAGGCGTATTTATATCAAGGTTTCTCTTGAAAACGTCTTAGATAGAGAAGCACTGGTTGACACTGGGGCTGAAATTAGTTTGATGTCAGCCGATCTACTCAGCGAGCTCAAACGAGTAGCGAAAGGAAAAGGCATCAGACTTAAGGTAGAACCGTGTAAGATAGATATTTCCAGCTATACCCAGGATCATGCCAGGATCACACACCGAGTGTGGGTGGCACTTAGGTTCGGGCCAATGAACGTGGTGCATCCTGTTGACATCTCTAGGTTTAAAACAGAGCCACTACTCATTGGCCAAGACCTGCTTGACAGGCTGGAGCCTCTGGTGGACTGCCAGCGTGGAAAATTGTGGGCTCAGGTCAAGCACCCTAAGCCTGTCGTACAGCAAAAAGGGGGGTTCAGTGGTTATGCTGTGATCACACAGTGCCCACTGAACACCATAGCTGAGTTGGAGGATTCTCCTGGTTCCTCTGGACGAGAAATAAATGTCTCTTCTTGCTTTCCAAAACTACAGGGAAGTCCTGCCCAGGCCAGCACTCCCACGGTCTCCCAACTACAGGAGCAGTGCTCCGAGCAGCTGCTTGACCCGCCAGGTAAAGCACACCCCTTTTTCATCCCTGAAGAAGAGTGGATCTCCCTGTCCGGTAATGAATGGGAGTCCTTTCTGTGCGCCCTGGTACCTCAGGGGGACAAGGACTACCACCCCATGGTGGTGGGAGGGGTCCAGGTGGCAGAAGTGCAGGTTGATGATGTAATTCTCAGCCTCAGCTCTGAGAAGTCCATAATCAGTGAAGGTCTGTTCGAGGACCTGTCGCGAAGCCGTCAGGTGACCCTGGTGACGCAATCACAGGGTCTGTGGTGGGCACCCCCACCTCATAGGTCCATTTGGAGCAAAGGAAGCTGTGCAGCTTCCATCTCCATCGGAAAAAGGAAGTTTGCTCACTACTTCCAGGTAGCACCTCAGCTGACCCATTCGGTCTGTATTGGTGCAGACCTGTTGGTTCGACTGGGCGCCCAGCTGGACACAGTAAACAGTGTGCTGTGGACACGGGTGAACCCAGATGCCCACTCTCTAAGCGGCGACCCCGAGAACATTCGGTCAGGTCAGACGATTCCTCAGGCCTGCCAGGTAGTAAACGAATCGGACCTGATCGTTCCTGCGTCAACAGCAGGGTTTCCGGTACGCCTTGTCCTAAAGAAGGGACAGAGGATGGATGCTGAGATGGTTTTCTTCCAACCATCAGCTCAGTTTATCAGACTGAACCTAGCAGTCTGTGGTACCCCCAGACTGGAAAGGAATGGCCGAGCCACCTGCCTGTTGGTGCAAAACATAGCAAAACAAGATGTCAAAATCCCTGCTCGCACTGACATGGGACTGGTAATTGACAATGGGTTCTATGATTTCGAACTGGCCATCCCAGTACTGGGGCAGCTCCCTGGTCCCTTGGCCAGGGAGGGGGGGACCGAGCAGGTGTACTACACCTACCCCCGGCGGATGATTGCAATTATGCCAATAGAGGGATTCTGCAACCAGGAGGTGTGCAGAGTGGACCTTAGCGATAAGGATGAGATGGTTGTGTATACAGTACACGCAGGGGTTCCGACGGACCACTCAGCCGAGAGTGCGACCCGGGATACCGCCATGCCGTCAAAAGCGGGGTTCCTAGAGCAGGTACAGGATCAGGTTGGTAAGGCAGATGCCCTGGAAACGGAAAGCCAGCGTCAGCAGCTGCATCAGATCTTCCAGGATTTCCAGGAAGTGTTTGCACGGGACGCCTATGACTGCGGGGTGACGGATTTGCACACAGTGCGCATTCCTACGGCCCCTGGCGCCCGCCCAACCTATGTCAGGCAGTATCGCATTCCCCTCACGGCATACGAGTACATAAAGCAGACGTTGGATGCTCTACTAGAGCGTCAGATCATAAGGGAGTGTAACTCCACTTATAACTCCCCACTGTGGCCGGTGCTGAAACCCAATGGTAAGTGGCGTCTGACCATTAACTACCGGCAGTTGAATAAACAGGTTCCTTTGTCACGATGGCCAATGATCTACCTAGATCGGGAGTTAGCCAAGGTGACAACAGCAAAATATTTCACCACAGTGGATGTGGCCAATGGGTTCTGGACCCTTAAGGTAGAACCGACAGACCAGTACAAACTGGCCTTTTCCTTTGGAAACAGGCAGTTCACCTGGAATCGATGCCCCTTTGGGTATTCCAACTCCCCAGCGGAGTTCAACATATTTCTGCACAAAGCCATGAGTGATGCAGCCGCCAGGGGCAACCTGGTCTATGTGGACGATATTCTGATGCGGAGTCAGACCTGGGAAGAACACATGGCCGAGATCAGGCATGTGTTGACCCAGCTCTCCCGTGCAGGGGCCAAACTGTCTCTGGCTAAGGGACAGTGGTGTAGGACCCAAGTGGAGTACGTGGGACTATTGGTTGGAGCCCAAGGCATACAGCCACAGTCCAGCAGAGTCCAAGCTATCCAGAATATGAAGTCGCCCACTAACCTGTCTGAACTGCGCAGCTTTCTGGGAGTATGTAATTATTCCCGGCAGTTCATTGAGGATTACGCTGAAATAGCAAGGCCCCTCCACAAGCTGCTGCAGAAAGACGTGCCCTTTGAGTGGGGACCTTCCTCAGAACAGGCTGTGATGGAGCTGAAGCGCAGACTCGGTAGTGCGCCGTGCTTGGCCTACCCTGACAAAAATAAGGTCTTCTACCTTGAAGCAGGGTTCTCAGAGCACTGCCTTGGGGCTGCTCTGAGTCAGGAATATGACCAAGAGCGAAGGGTGGTGGCGTATGCCAGTCGAGCCCTGAACCCAGTGGAGCAAAAGTTCTTGGACTGCGAGAAGGCCCTGTTGTCTACGGTCTGGTCGGTAGAACACTTCCGTAGTTATGTAGGGGGACAAAAGATCATCATCGAAACCTGCCACCAACCTGTGACATTCCTGCATAGCCAGAGACTGAAAGCGGGCAGGGTGTCAAATAGCAGGATTGTGGCATGGATGATGGCCCTACAAGGCTATGAGATAGAGGTACGTTATGCACAGAGCAAGAAAATGTACCTGGGACAGGGCCTGGCTTTGGGCCAAGTGTGTCACGGCTGTGACACTGACATGGAAGCTCCAGAAACAATTCCCGCTGCTGAGCTACCGAACAATCACCGGTACTACGATGAAAACGTGGGCCAGGGCTTACCCATGGCCTATGTTGACGGTTGCTCTTTTCGCCACAAACAGCAGGTGCTAGCAGGGGTAGGAGTAGTCTGGCAAGACAATACTCCCTGTGGGCCGACCCGCTATAAGCTAGGACCAAAGACTAGTCAGTATGCGGAAGTAGCTGGGGTGCTGATCACCCTCCAGCAGGCCCTGACAAATGGCCTTAAACAATTTGTCATCTGTAGTGACTCGAACTACGCCCGACATAGCTTCGTGTCCCATCTTCCGTATTGGAAGGGTAACGGCATGAAAAATGCCCGGGGCAAGGAAGTAAAGAACAAAGAGTTGTTCCTGGCCAGTGACAAGCTCACGACCGAGGCTGGAATGATGGTTTACTGGAGGAAGGTGAAGGGACACTCCCAGGTGAAGAGACCCGACAAAGACGGGAATGATGAGGCTGACCGGCTGGCTAAATCTGGCGCCTTAGAGGGTGAACCCTGGCAGTTCCAGCAGGAATGGCTACTCCCAGAAACCGTGGCTGAGGTCAAGGCGGTCACCCGAAGCAGGGCTAGACAGGATGTCGGAGCTGACCCTCAATCTGTAGTGCTTGGGTCACAGGGTTTTAACACCGATCTTGCGGAAATGCAGAAACAGGACCCAGCAATTGGGCTAATGTATCAGCATATCGCTGACCCAGTGCGTCAACCTCTTTCGGAGCAGGTGCTGAGCCAGTCTCCAGAGCTGAAGGAGCTGGCAGAGGTGAAAGACAACCTAAAAATTATAAAGGGGTTGTTGGTTTGTGTACCAGTTGCACAAGGTGTCCCAAAGTGGGTAGTTCCCCGCTGCCATCGGGGGGTCATGATCCAACACGCTCATGACGAGCCCTGTGGGGGTCACCGGGGAATCAAGGCCACGTACGACACTATCCAGCAGGTGGCATTCTGGCCTCACATGGGCCAAGACATCGCCGCGTATGTAAAGGGGTGTCTGACGTGTAGCCAGTTCCAACCATCACGGCCCTTGCACCGTGCACCACTCCAGAAAAAGGGCATGACATTCCCCTGGTCCAATCTACAAATGGATTGGGTGGGGCCGCTGGTGAGGTCATCCAGAGGGAACAAATATTTCCTCACGGTTACGTGTGCATTCACAAAATGGATTGAGTGCCTCCCAGCACCCAACGACACGGCAGAGACAACTGCAGTGCTGTTGGTGAACCATGTGTTCAGTCGATGGGGACTCCCCCTGACCGTGGACTCGGATCGGGGAACCCATTTCACAGCTACAGTAATGGCAACCCTGTGGAATATGCTTGGGGTCAAGGCCCAGTTGCATATCTCCTACCACCCTCAATCCTCGGGCCAGGCAGAAAGGGCAAACCGAACGGTGGTTAGTATGCTCAAAAAGTTTGTCTCCACCAGCAGTAGGGACTGGGACATTAAGCTGCCCCTGGTTCTGATGGCCATCCGAGCCACGCCCCATTGCTCTACGGGGGTCCCACCTTTTGAGATGATGACAGGTCGGAAGATGACTCTTCCCCTACACTGTCTTTATGGGGTGGAGGACCTGAGCACGACGGGGGCTGCTACGGCCCATCAGTATGTGTCAGCGAGCACATCTGCAGGCAACCTTTGCTTTTGCCCAGAACAATCTGGGAAGGAGTGCAGAGGGTAGGAAAGCATACTATGACCGAAAGGCAGTTAACCAGGAACTCCAAGTAGGAGACAAGGTCCTGTACTTCCAATTTGCCAAACCCACAGGGGTGGCCCGGAAATTCTTACCCAGTTGGACAGGACCCCACGAGATTGTCGATAAGGTATCACCGGTAGCTTATCGAATTCGGATTGAAAAAGGAAGGCAATCTCTGGTCTATAAGTGGGTGCATCGCAACCACCTCCGGTTGTATCGCCCACCTCAAATGGCGCCGGAGGACACAGAATAGGGTTAAAAGTCTAAACCCGATCAAGAGGGGGGTGCCCCTTTGTAGCTGCAGGTAGTTAGGTACTGTAGTGTAGGTCCTCCTAGGAAAATATATTCAAAATTATAGTGGAACTGTACCATGTGCCTCATCTGTGTTCCAGAATGGGAATCCTAAAACTGCCACGGCTGGTCCTGACAGTGCTGTGGATCGCTTCGACACAGCCCCTTGAAGTTGTGGAACCCGGTCCTCCTACCGGCATAGTCCTGCAGGACGCTCCCGGATTGTTGTTAACAAATTGCAGAACATATACTCAGCGAGTGTATGTGCGGCTGGACCCAAGTGATGTGTTTCGGAAGCACATCAACATGAACAGTAGGGTGTCCCATCATGGCAGGCAGTGGGCTAAGGATGCTGTATGGCATGCCCAGCTAGACACTATACACATGCTCCGCCAGCTGAGGAAGGCAACAGTCAGCCAGGAGGAGATGACAGGCCTCAGCCGCCCCAAAAGGTTCTTGGGGGGTCTGATTGCTGCGGCCTCCACCGTGGGCTCGCTATTTTCAGCTGGTCTGTTTGCTGCTTACACTGTCACCCTGACCACCCTGAGAAGGCAGGTGTCTGGGTTACTTAAGGAAATGCCAGAAATTCAGGACAGGCTGTATCAACAGCAGCAGCGGCTGGAAAGCCTAGGGAAAACCTTACAGGGCACAATATTAGCAGTAAACCTTCATGCAGCAGTGTTAAATAACACCCTCCACACCGTGGGCAGGATTGTCGACGTGTTACAGTGGGATTATGCTTACGTGCAACAGGTCAGGATGCTGATGCAGGATTTGCTTAGGGAGCTTAGTGCCACGATAACTAGCTTAGCCATGGGACAGATTCCAACTTACTTGGTTCCACTGTCCTTAGTAGAAGAAGTACTTAGGACAACCACTTCTGAGATGGTGCAGCCATTACAGGTACATTTTGCATACAGTCTAGGCAGTGCCATTCCTATACATGTCAACCCCGAAGCCAAGGAAATAGGTTTCCTGTTGAACCTTCCCATCATGAGTGGCAAGGATATCTATAGACTCAAGTCTATATCGAACGTTGGCTTCTGGAGGGGGGACATGCATGTGAAGTTGACCACCCCACCGCTCGTAGCTTACCAGGAGGATGATCCAAATTTGTATCTTGTTCCAAACCTGGAACTGTGTATATCAACCAAGGATATCCACTGGGTATGCCCAAGTAAGCCATTCCTTAGGGACACAACTCAGAGGTTGTGTGGTATCAGAAAGGGGGCTGCCACTGAAAAGTGTAAAGCCACAGTGACGAGCAAAAGTGAGGTTAACGAACCCCAGGTTGAGCAGGTGGGAAAGAAATGGCTGGTCAGCACACCACAGTTAACGGTTACAATAACATATGACAGGCATGATACAGCTACCGAAGTGCAGCTACCCAACCAAACAGTTTTTCTACAAGTTCCTGAAGGAGCGATAGTGCATCTCAACGATTTAGCACTGTATCACCTGGAGTCAGAACTATACGAAACGGAACTCGAGATTGTGGACGCTTTCAGAGGACACGGCATTGACTTGGATGAGAGAATCCAAGAGACAGTAAGTCTTGAGGGTGTACAGGTAGTCGAATTTGTTCTTAACGACACAAACTTAAAAACTACACTGGTAGGTCCCAAGCACAGTCGTTGTGGATCCTCTGGGGCGCTAGGAACAATAAACGTGGTCATCTTGACACTGCTGCTGGGTAGCTGGATCATGGCTGGGGTAATGTGTTGGATGCTGTTCTCTTGTATCAAAGCCTTGCGGGGTAGTTTGAATGAGACAAAGGGAGCAATGGTTTATCACCGAAATCAGGTAACCACTCCCAAACGTCTGCCTGCTGCAGAGCTATCCGATACTGATAGTGAACTGCCGGAAGTTTAAGGTCTAGAGCTAATGATGATGCCCAATGCCTCATTCCTAGGTACCTTATAACTGAGAGCAGGTATACGCAACGTTCTTTCCAACACTATTTCCTGTACAAATTCTCGAGAGGTAATGTGAATATTGGGTGGTAGAATCCACCGTGGTACAACAAACATCACTTAACTCTGTTTTTGTTTTGAAGGCAACAACGCCTCAGGACCTCGTGACCTTCAAAAAGGGGGGATATGTAGCGGCAATGCTTGTTAATAAGACAGAATTAAGCGTTGGTATGCTCCTAAAGGAGGCCCCATCTCACCCTCCATCTCTGTGGTGCAGCCACAGAGAAAGAATTCATGCAAGCTGATTTAAGATGTTTTTCTTTTGATAAGAAGCAAGCTCCCAGACGGGGATGCAATTAGCTAAGCCTGGCTATCATGATCAATGGTCATCCACTGGCGCCTATCTGTCTAGGGAGTGCCGAATGGACATCTGGACTGCATTTCTAAGTGTCAAGAGTAAGTGACTTATATCTCACCTTGACCAACCAATCAGGGACTGGCAGGGCGTGGTAATACCACGTGGGTCTCCAATGCCCGCCAAACTCTCAACCAATCAGCACACATCTGGGTCTTGATCAAAAAGGGAGCGCAAGCTCAGTTCTGGGCTCTCCTTGGCCATTTTCGCGCATCCTCAGAGACAATCACGTGACAACTGCTGTTGTCTGCAAAAGGACTTGGACTTTGTTCTAAGCGCGAGGCCGAGGATCCCGTACGTATTCAGAATTCTACCAACGTGAATGCTCCGCTTGATCAACGGCAGCCTACAGTTGGACCCTCGTCGACAACCTGAATAGCTTATTCAGAAGCAGCGCTGGACCGGGAACGAACCAGCTTCTTCCCAGGCAAAAGAGTGACTTGTGAGGACTCGCGGTCACACTCTGTGCATAGAGACTTTCTACTAGCCAGCCGGACTGCTGGTAGATCCCCTCGGAGCAACGACTGCCCTGCGCGCCGCAGTCAGATTCCTCCGCCCGTCCTACTCCGAGCTGCACCTCGACTGGTTGGCCGGTAGCCAGAGGACGCCGACACAACGCCCATTGGACAACCGCTGCAACAGAGCCTGTCAGCTGGTTTGGTGTTCGTGCCGGGAAATTCCAAATCCAAACAGTGGATAAGTAAACCCCATGTTCTACATTGCGTCTCGAGAATTTAATTGTACCTCAACACAAGTTGTTATCAATTTAATTCATGAGTAATGTATTTACTTCCGAGTTTAGAGTAACAGTGGGTAATAACACTGATTAGCGATTTGGTAACCGAACGATATATATTGACATATATTCTCTGTTGTGTATCTCTTTGTGTTTGCATCTCTTCGAGATTATATACCTTGTATATTGATAACCCTCACAGTAAGGTCTGCCGCTCGTATCCAGGCAGACTAGTATATGTTTGGTGCACAGTTTATATTAATAAATGTATCTCGTGTATTGAACCCGTGTGTGTGCGTTGTTAGTTGTTCTGACGATTGATTTTCTAAAAGCCCCAACGAACAACCTCGTGATTACTGCTACAATTGATAATTGTCTCAGTAAACCCATCAAACCACTACACTATCAAGACCAGCCATACACAGTACAGTTTATGTACATACAGTAATGTTTATGTTCCTAAATTAATATCGTTTATGACCTTCAGATGCGTTATGCTCCTCTTCTTTTTATGCTCAGCTACTAAAATTTCCCTTTAGTGGTAAAATTCCATATAAATATTCAAAACTAAGCGGATTGAAATGTGCACAGTAAAGACATTAGATGATTAAATCTTTTCACTACCAACCAATGCACCACGAGTGCCCCTGTCGGTCATTTTGGCCAGCCAATCACTTACCGCGGTGCCCTACGGTGCCCTGCGGGTTGGTTACTGTACCACGGGTTTTTACCGCTCATTTTGAATGGCTGCATCTGTAGGTTGTCTCTCGCAGTGTTCAGGAATTGCATTCCGAAACTGAGTCAGATCAAAAGTTGTAAGAAAAGCACCTATGGTGTCGGTTCTAACAGCTTTATTGATTCGATGTTAAAGGCCGGAAATGGGGGACAAGACACGCGACCGCAAAAAGCGTCGCCATCTGCTTCCAGCTGCAAAATGCCGTTTGCGGACGCTGAAGCATTTGAACTTGAACTTTATTGCCATATGTAACCGGTACTGGTACAATGGAATTCTTACTTACAGAAGGTCTCTCGATTGTAAAACAAGTGTAAAAAACAAGACAAAGTGCAAACAGTGCATCAAGACAATGTACAAACAAACAATAGACAATGTGCAAGTAAACATGTAGACATTTCTTTCCAAGGCAGCGGGTACAAGCGATCTCGCGTTTTAAAACCACCAGGAAAAGCAAAAAGGCACTTTTCCTTGCTTGCGCCGGCACACAACGACGTGAGGAGGACACCGTAGTCGGCAGGATTCGAACTTGCGCGGGGAGACCCCAATGGATTTCTAGTCCATTGCCTTAACCACTCGGACACGACTACAGCGAGTGCCGCCATTGCTGCGTTCTTGCTACAATCTCACATGGATCGCGAGGCGCCGGCGGAAACCTTTTTCAAAGTCGTTCTCCATTAAAAAAAAAACCTTTCCAAAATACAAGCCTTGCAGACAGACACACCTCAGAGGACTTAAGGGTTGCTTCATGTGGGAATGATAAAGTCTCCCCGTCCGGACAGGAAAATGGCACTTTGTTAGACACAAAAAAACAATCAACAACAGACAAATGTCTACAAGCATTTTAGAAGCCGCTCTTGAAATAGCTCTTACATTCGTGTTAGACGCAGGAATCGCCTTTTTATTGACGCTCTTACAAACGCCATGGAAAGCAAAACAAAGCAAAGCAGAGCAGAACAAAACGAACAAAATAAAACCCTCATGTCCTGCACTTGAATATAATGCCGTTACGTGCCGAAGCGGTATTGGACGTCATCCTAGCACTGCAACCCGGGGCGTACGGTATATGGGAACGAGCACACGTCACGAATCGTCTCTAATCACTCCCTGCACTGTAAGGCGCCTTGAAGCGTGCACCCTCAACATTCATCTTTGCGCATCTGTGAAAGGTAAACTCTTGAGCAAACTCTGAACCAGACGCTCAAACTCCAGCTAGCATTAGGGGTAGCATTCCCACGCTACTTGAACACTTTGTTTACGCTCAGTGCTGGATTTTGGGAACTTTAGGACGAGTGGGACTTTTCTCCTATCTGTCAATTCGTTTTGTTTTGGAGACTCTTGGCTGTCTGTGTTGTATAGTGCAGCGTGAAGAAAACGTTTTCGAAAACTGTGCCGGCTCAAAAGTTGTAAGAAATCCTCTCCAGCTCTTTTAAGTCTCTTCAGTTTTGTCATTTAAAGTGAAACTAGATGTATAACTGGAGCCTCACTTATGCAAATGGTGAGGCTCCAGTTCGACATCTAGTTTTACTTTATATGACAGAAGTACGTCAGACTGCGCCGGACTGGGGGATCACTTCCGGTTATTTTTACCATCTTAAACATTTGAAATCCTCCCCTAGGCAATTGTGACACTTCATCTTGGCTCCACCTAGGACACTCTTCAATCTTCCATCACTTCTCTCTTCTCCCGCAACACTCTCGTCTTTCGGTAGTATGTGGCGTCTTTGCATTACCACCAATCTCACCACAGCAAGAAAGCAACAGGTTTTGGCAAGAGAGGAGGAGACTGCCTGGCCCGAACAGGGATCGAACCAGTGACTTTGGCGTTACTAGCACCACGCTCAAGCCAACTGAGCTAACAGGTCTTGTTCCCACTGTCCTCTCTGTGCTGCAAAAAATGGAATTCAGGGAAGTTTCTTTTGTCCTTCTTTGAATAGAAAGCCCTGCAATTCAGTGTACGGGCTTTCTCGTGCTGTTTAATGGTTCTTCAAAAATTCAAATTCAAATCCTACACTGGCCTGAAGTGCCCCCCCCATTTCACAGCATTTTTCAGCTGATTTCAAATGTACCTAAAGGAGAAGCATTATTGAAGACCATCAATTACCAAGAGCTTTTGTCAAAGGTTTTGGTGGTCACTTTTAATGACCACAGAGAGCTATGACCTCGGTTTTACATCTCATCCAAAAGACAGCGCCTTTTTACCACACAGCGTCTCCGTCACTATACTGGGGCATTGGGACCCGCACAGACCTCAGGGTGAGCGTCCCACCGCTGGCTCCATTAACACCGCTTCCAGCTGTAAGCTTTGCTTTTCCCTGTAGGTCATCCTCATCCGGGTACTGACCTGGCTCACAGCTTCTAAGCTTCAGTGGGTTTTCAGTTGCGAGCTGAAAGGGGATGCAAATGATGGAGCCGCTCGCTGCAAAAGCCACTGCATTGGCCAGGAATCAAACCCGGGCCTCCCGCGTGGCAGGCGAGAATTCTACCACTGAACCACCAATGCACGCTGCAGGGGTCTACAAAAAAGACGCTTTTTTACCACTCTGTGCTGGATGTTGGGTCCCAAGGGAACTTCTGGACGAGTGAGAATTTTCTGCTATCAAAATTTGGTTTCGGAGACTTTTGGCAGCCTACAGATGCAGCCATTCAAAATGCGCGGGCGATACCGCATTATTTTGCGGTACGCTGTACGCAGTCTACCGCAAGCTACCGGTAAATACCGCGAGTTACCGTAAATTCTCCTATAATACGACAAGCAAAATAATAGTATCCGGAATTTCCGCAAGGTGGAGCTAATAAATCTCAACCTCTCATGTTTGAGCTGTGGCCATCAAAGTCTTTAACGAAGATATTACTAATAGTATTAATAATGAATGACCTTGGACAAGCTGTAAGTGTAAACTCAAAGTATTGCCCTGGTCAACATTCTTTTTTTCATTGACCGTCTTTGTAAAAGTAACACCACAGCATTTCGCAATCACGCATTTGTTTCCAATCATGCAAAGTACAGTAATTTTTGAGAATCGATTCACCATGCCTTTCACATGCTCATAAAAGAGATTGATTTAGGAACATAAACATATTACCGTATGAAAACTGTACTGTATACAGTATGTATATGTATATTTAATGTCTTAACTGTGCCCGTTTAAGTATTGAATATTCATATCTGATTTTACCACTGAAGGGAAATCTTAGTAGCTGAGCATAAAAAGAATAGGAGCATACTGCAACGCGTGTGAAGCCATAAACGATATTAATTTTGGAACATAAACATACAGTATATGGCTGGTCTCGGTACTTTAAAGAAAACATACACGAAACATGGTTTCATTATGACCAGAATCGGTCTTGAGATATTTTTAACTTGATTTACAGTATTTGAGAGGTATGTCTTAACACCGATACTACAGTGCTTAAGTACTGCTCACGTATATGTTTCTAGGTTTATATTATGCATTTCATACGGTCAAATTACTTTTGAGCAACTAATAAGAAGCGCGAAACGGTATGCGTTTTAGTTTCGTTTTGTGCTGGGACCCGTGGATTGATTAGAGATATCAAGTACATACAAGTCATTTTTTAAATGTTGTAGTTCGTCTTGAAAAAATGTTACGAGTACATCATCTATCAACAATTACACAGGTTCTGTTTCCATATTGCGGATTTTGGTTACGTAATATTATTTTCTAGATTTCACGTTGTGAATATATGATTTGGGCAAACAGAGCTGCAAAGAAGTACATTATGGGTTGTTGTTGTTTTTTTTGCAGTTTTATCTAGAACAAGCGATGCTTAAACCTTTGTCTGATTCTTGTGAAACTATCCACACGACAGTTACCGTACCTAGGAGTTGACTTCAGTGATGTCACTGATGGGATGTTTCTAAAAATCCATCCTCTGTAAAACGTCTTCTCTAGTTGTCCTGCATATGTATTCGCTAATGAAGCTGTGTGTTCTGAGCCTGGATCTCTACATTTCTGTATGAACCAGCTTAGAGGGCTAAAGACAGCTTGTGTTTAAATTGAGTGTAAGGCAATTTATGCTTCTAAAGTCATGGTCAGCATTTATTATTGTACTGTGCTGTAAACTTGTTCTGTGCCTAGTCACATTATTTTATAGCGTTTTTATAGTGTTATCAAATCCGGTGGCGCTGTGTGTTAGTTTCCTGACTCCCATGTCACATGGTCTGTGATTGAAACCTGTGAAACCGGTTTAATTCGTCACAGCCAGCACTCCGGCAGAGAGGGGGTTGTGCTCGTAAAGTAGAAGCAGGCGAGATTTCCAGCGAAAGACACCTCCCCCCCACCCTCATACGATTCGCATTGTAATTACACATTCTAATTGTATTACACATTGTACACATGCTTAAAAGAGAAGAGAGAAAACGCAAGCCTTCTTCAGGTGTGAGGGTCTTCTGCTCAGAATGAAACGCTAAAATGTAATGTAGGCTCTGAATGGGTTCAATTATGATTTGGGCTTGATTAAGGTCGCTGCCTTTCATCTAAAACCCTACTTGAATCCTTCGAAACTAAAAATCAGTGTTTGTGAGTTCTAAATAAAGAGGTATCCAGGTAACAGTGAAACGGGCGGACAGTCTGGGGAGATCGCCCGTTTTCCATGTAAATAGTTCCCTGGTTCCGCACCCCTTGGTGTTTCTCTCGCTCTCTCTCGGGTCACCTGATCATTAGCTCGAAAGATTTCAGTGCTTTGTGTATATTCTAATGGTAGTGGGGGCAGGGTGTGTGCGAACAGGTTTGGTTGAAATTGCATTGGAGATCTATGTTCTTCACACCTGAAACATTTCCTCTGAAAGCATTTTCTTCGCAGTTTAACCGATCTTGTTACAGCATGTTACAGTTTACTATTATTAACCATATTAATTTTAAGTACTTAATGCCATTTTTTGACCAGGCACGAATATTCTTAAGTCCATATCTTCGCAAGGGAATCAGTGCGAATTGCAATACTAATTAAATTAAAACTACTAACTACTAACTAATACTAATTAAAACAAACCAGAAACGTGTTGTTCTGTCTAATGACATTACAAGTGGAAAGATTACAGATTTTAATCGTCTTTAATTTTGTTACGTTATACATTTTAGAAACGTTTCATCCATACAAACACCACAAAACTATTTTCGATTGTATTTCTGAATAGTATGTTACACTTAGTTCACTGTTTTAAATACATCTAATTAAGAAAGTTAGGTGTTAGCATAAACTATTAGCAATCAATAATATTAAATTTAGCACTGTAATAAGCTGTTGCACTTTCCCCCGCATCTTGTAAAAATATATTTTCATTGTTCAAATATACATTAAGTCTGACTATCATATAATAAGTTAAATACAAAACTAAAGAAAAAATAGGGTTAAATATAATTCAAAATATTTTGCTAACAATGTTAACTGTTTATGAATAATAAAATGTATTAACTAAGGAGTAGGATGGCACAGTTGTTAGTATGTTTTTTGTTTTGTTTCTTTTTCATAAATACAACAGTAGTACCTGATGTCTCAGTGGCTTTCAAAATTAAATTATGCATGCAAACCTGTGAACCAGAAAGATAACTAAGATACCCATCCATTTATAATGGTGGCGAAGTGGTTAGCATTGCTATCTTGCAGCACTGGGGTTTTAGGTTCAATTTCTGCCATCCTGTGTGTGTGGGGTTTACATGTTCTCTCTGGGTTACATGGTTTTTCTCCATATGTGTGATATGACTCCCTCTCGCACTCCGAAACATACTGGTAAGTTAATTGGTTTATGGGAAAACTGGCCCTGGTGTGTGTGTGTTTGTGTCTGTCTGTCCTGTGATGGACTGGCGCTATGTCCAGGGTGTATTCTGCCTTGTGTCCGTTGCTTACTGGGATAGGCTCCAAATCCTCTGTACTGGATAAAGAGATTAGAAATGGATGGAAGTAAAGGCACTGTGTGGATGGAACTATACACAGTGTTAGAAACCCACGATGAAATGGCAGCATCTCACTGAGAATAAAATATTTTATAGTGCTGGCTTAAGGAAACAGCCTTTCCACCTCTCTTGCACATCAGTATCCATACCTAGTTATTTAAACAAATTGCCTCTAATTATAAACATCTTAATATGCTGGCTCTGTGGATCCGCATCAGCTATGTTTGCCCATTCCTTCAATTCATGTGCATCCAACACACAGTTCAATGCCAGCAACTACACATAATCTAAAATACAATCCTTATTTCAGTATCTATGTAAACATATAGTCTGTTAACTTCATCATCTTCATCAAAAGTATGCCTAACCCCATTAGGAAGTGTTCTTGTTATAAGTGTATTCCTCAGCTTTCCCCAAATTATCTTCTTCTTGCCAACATCTCTAGTCTTTTATCCTGCAATAACTCAGCCAACACTTAAATCTCCAAAAGCTGCTTGTGTTAATTTCTTTAAATCACAAATATCATGTGTAAATACTGGCCATGTAATACTCTGCATTGCGGAATAATAGTTTATTTTAAAGGGAACTAGAGAAATCAAGAAAAGCTTTTTTTCTAGAATTAATAAATGCACATCCTGTTCACTGGGGAAATTAAATCCACACTGAGCAATCTTCAATATGTTCAGAATATGACAGCAAGAATCCTATCAGGGATGCATTACACCTGTTTTCAAGTCCTTGCACTGGTTACCTATCAGATTTCGAGTCAACTTCAAAATCCTTATCCTCCTTATACAGATGCAGCCATTCAAAGTGCGCGTTACAGACACGTACCGCAGGTGGCGTCGCTCAGTGTGACGCAAGATGACGCGTGGCACCGCAGTACGTGATTGGTTGACCAACAGGGGCACTCGTGGTCCGTTGGTCTGTCGTAGAAAGACTTACAGTACAGTAAACGTCTTTGCTGTGCCCGTTGTAGATATTGAATTTTACCACTGAAGGGAAATCTTAGTAGCTGAGCATAAAAAGAATAGGAGCATACTGTAACGCGTGTGAAGGCCATAAATGATATTAATTTTGGAACATAAACATACAGTATATAGCTGGTCTTGGTACTTTAAAGAAAAAAATACACACCAGTATTCCATTTCTCCCTAACGATTTTAAGCATCGAAGTATTTAACTAGCATGTGAAATAGCGTGTGAAAAAGTGGTAGTTTTAAGCTTTTCTGCTAATATAATATGGAATCGCGTATCTAAAGAATTTAATAACGGTATTCGTGTGCTGCGACAGGGCTGTGTAGGGCTGTTTCGCCTGCCTGTTCATGTGTGCTGTCTTGTAGCCGACTGGTCTAGGTGCGTGACTACCAGCTGGCAGGTTGTGTGTTCGAATCCAGCTGGTGCTAGACTCTTCTTTTAACAAACATTTCTTCGAAAAAATAGAATAGCGATATTATGGACAATCAATTGACTTTTATAGTTCAAAATATCGCAACATGATCGATATTTGCGATATTTTGAACATATCTTCCCTCCTGACAGTGGCTCCTGCTTCTATTGTGTGTGTGTGTGCAACAGAGTAAATTTTTATAGAGAAATGGAGGCTGGACAGTATGCGTTACAATATAAACATTTATATTGATTTAAATCGTGTTCTGATTTAAATCGCAAACGCGTGTTTAATTATATGTGTTTTTTAATCATAATCAGGCTAATGCAACATAAATTGATACAGTATCTTTGTCTTCTAAGTATCTTAATAAACTTTCAGCATAGCTTTCTACCCGTCAAGATTTATATTTCTTGGGATTTTGGGATCAAATGTGGAAGGATTAGATTATAATCGTTTTTATTTGTCAAATACGTGATTGTATTTCTGAATGTTATGTGACACCTACAGCAGTTCACTGCTTTAAATACATCGAATTAAGAAAGTTATGTGTAGCACTTTAGAACTTTTTTCTGAACCAGGGAAAATCTGATCATGTTTCTCTATAACAATAATAAAAAACTTTATTTTACATATCGCCTTTAAAAGTGGCATCTCAAAGCAATACAGTAGATCGAAAAACAGTTAAAAGGGACCAAATTAAATACCAGACAATCGCAAACGCGTTTTCAATAAAATTATTTTATTCATTCAGCAGTTTGTGAGAGGGACATCCAGCAGGGAGAGACACACACACCGGTTTTCATTGACAAAATTGTTTTTTTTCAATTCCTCTTGTCTAACAGGAATGTTTTGTTTGTGGACAGACTGTTAGACAAGAGGAAAAGACCGCCTCCTCCTACGAAGCATTAATCGCGTATCTAAGGAAAATTGCAGTATACCTTTGTTCATGCACATCATTATACAGTACAGTATCTCAATTTGTATTTCGATTAAAAAAAATCGTTTGCCCAGCCACTACAGTTGTTATTGTTTTTATCCTGTAAAGCGTTTCCTTTTTCTGCGTTTTCCATTTCCTTTTTCTGATCACTCGCTTTCTGGATACACATCTCACCTGTCCTGTTCTTTGTTTTCCTGGTTTGCTGATTATGCCTGCTGCGGTCCACTCCTACCCTCACACCTAAAGAATACTATTTTAAATTTCTTGGCGCAGTTCATTAACCCTTGTATGTGCTGTCCGCGCCGAAAATGCAATTAAAAAAAAGTCAAAAAACGCGCTCAAAATACAATTTATAGCTTAATAAGATACACTCCACAGGCAAATTTAATTGTGTGTTAGTTTCCTGACTCCCATTATTTAAACTGCGACACTGATCATTCATCTCTAAATAAACTTTATTTTATATAGCGTTTTATGCGAATAGGTAATTAGATTGCTCATAAACCTAATCGCTTTTTCTACATAAACACAGCGTGATTGCTCTCTGAAAATGCTTTTCCTTTATTTTTAAAGTAGGCTCAGATTTCAACTATAGATCGTATTATTATAAACTTTCTTGGAAAAATGTATTTTATGTAAACCATGTTTGCTATTAATTCATTTAGGGCTAAAATACGTTCATTGTCTTCCAATCGAGTCGAGTTGACATTGGAAGCCTGCCACACCCGGACTGTTAAACCAACGCATTAGCACGTCAAAGCCCGTATTGGTATTGAGCCAGTATTGTCTTTAGTATTCCCCCCCTCTCCCCTCAATTCAATTCAATTCAAGGTGTTATATTTGCATGACAGATGGGTACAAGCAGTGTTGGGTATGTATATTGTAATGCTTTCGGCAGACAGGCACTGTGTAAGAGCCGGCGCACCAGAGGAGCGCACTGAGGGAGCGTCTGCATTTATAACTTAGTTTTTAAAATTAGTCAAGCAATATGAAGCATCTCCTTTTACGTTTAAGTCCCTTAAATACATTGAGCCAGCCACTACTGTTGTTATTGTAGTGGTTTGTCATCACTTAAGATTGCTTTTGATACCATCCTTACACAAAGCAGAAGGGAGATCTTAGTGCCTAAGCATAAAAAGAATAGGAGCATACTGCAACGCGTGTGAAGTCCATAAACGATATTAATTTTGGAACTTAAACATACAGTATATGGCTGGTCTCGGTACTTTAAAGAAAACATACACACCAGTATTCCATTTCTCCCTAAACATTTTAAGCATCGAAGTCTTTAACTAACGCGATACCGGAGTCAACAAGCATACTTTTAGAATTTGATTAAAAGGGAATATAATATGGAATCGCATATCTCAAGAAATTAATAACGATATAATTATATTCATGTTGCAAAAGAACTGCAACGGACATAAAAACTCCCTTGCCTTTAACAGAGCGTTCCATAATTTCTAACTACGAAAATGCCAGGTGAAAGGATTTGTAAACATATTTTGTTAAAGCGAGTCAGTTTTTTCCGCAACACATAAAAGACATTTTTCCAAGAAAGTTTAGCCTTTGTCACTAATGAAACCACTAAATAAAGACATAAATCTAGAAATCTTAAGATTTGTTTTATTTAATGTTGGTAGCAGGATGAACTGTCAGAGTGTATATTTTGTCGCAGAGTTGCTGCAAGATGTTAACAGTGAAAAAGGTATTTAGAAATGAGTTATTTCAAGATGAAAATTTTCAGAATAATTGCAAATCTAGCAGGATAGAGAAAGCACAGAAAACTGGCAGTTAGATTGATCAGACTAGTATGAAAAGTCATTTAGCAAAGGGAATGAGAAGAGTGACAAACTAGTATACTTTAGATCTTTTTAAATCTGATCATGTTTCCCTATAACAATAATAAAAAACTTTATTTGATATATCACCATTAAAGGTGGCATCTCAAAGCAATACAGTAGATGTAAAAACAGATAAAAGGACCACAGATTACAAAGTAAATGCATATAAGAAAGACAAGCAGTTAGAGGTGCTACCAAAATTAGAAAATGAAGCAGATACAGACACTAAGTCTTCTGAAAAGAAAGGTTCTGAGGTTAGATTTAAACTGGCCCTGGTGTGTGTGTGTTTGTGTCTGTCTGTCCTGTGATGGACTGGCGCTATGTCCAGGGTGTATTCTGCCTTGTGTCCGTCGCTTACTGGGATAGGCTCCAAATCCTCTGTACTGGATAAAGAGATTAGAAATGGATGGAAGTAAAGGCACTGTGTGGATGGAACTATACACAGTGTTAGAAACCCACTATGAAATGGCAGCATCTCACTGAGAATAAAACATTTTATAGGGCTGGCTTAAGGAAACAGCCTTTCCACCTCTCTTGCACATCAGTATCCATACCTAGTTATTTAAACAAATTGCCTCTAATTATAAACATCTTAATATGCTGGCTCTGTGGATCCGCATCAGCTATGTTTGCCCATTCCTTCAATTCATGTGCATCCAACACACAGTTCAAAGCTAGCAACTACACAAAATCTAAAATATGAGCTCTACTTGCCACTTACAATACCAACAGTACCAGCTAACTTTAGTAGTGACATTTTCATGGATCTTTTTAACAATAAAATTTACAACATCAGACTTCAGACACAATTAAACAGGGCTCAAAAAAGTCTGGTACAAACATTTTCAGCATGGAATAAACCTTTACTTTAATGGTATAAACCTTAAATGGATTCATATTCTCAATAAGATTTGGTGCTCAGTAACATGACTTAGAAACTGACAGAAGACATACGTATCATGCTTATCCTTCTATTTTTCATAATTGTAAACTCCTTAAGGCAGTTACATTTTCTCTGTTCTGACCTGGAGTTACAGAGAAATTTAAATTCTAATAAGAGATTTGTAATGAGGAAAGTCATACCAATCACTCATACCAGGATTTGCAATCACAATACAAATACTTTCTTTCTGTATGTGTTTATTTTGCAGTTTGAGTCTATGGCATTCCTTTGGGGGTCTATACTCCAAGGCATGACTTTTTTATGGGAACATGACATTTTTTTAAAGTCTTTTAATGCAAGCTTCATATAAACCCTTAGCAGTGGTTACTGTCTGGAGCAGGTACTTGAATGGCACAGATTCATTGAAATGATTCAATTTCTTTTGAAAATATTTGGGATAATACATATTCCAGAAATCACAGCCGTTGAATTATCCAGAAATTAATTTCTCTCAGGGTGTATTTAACCCCTCATGGATGGCATTGTATGAAATGAGTTTGAAGTTCCCCATTTGCCTCTATTATGAGATGCTGTGGACACTATTTTATACATTTTAGGAGTGTCCATAGGAAGGTATGTTCTAGAAAGAGTGAACTTCTGTTTTGCCATTATTTTTAATAGGGGCGTTACATGTTTACACTTGGTGCTCCTACTAGAGGAGAGGATATGATTAATCTAGGCTTATCACAGAAACTGAAACACATCTGGTTGGTGAGTCTACTGTGGGTAAAATGTTACTGGTACCGCATGTTGTAAAGCTCGGTATTTTCTCTCTTGGCCTGACTTTTTTTAATGTCTGAGTGTTAGAATCCATGTTGTTGCTGGTAAGGGAATGGTAGGTGCTGTGATTGACACAGTCAAAGCCTTGTACAGAGATACCATTGTAGCTGTTTGACAGTATTTTAGATGCCCTTAGTTAAAAGCATGGGAGGAAGTACTGCCAAGGGAAGGGGGGGGGAGCAAGGATTTTTTCTTTGATTTTGTGAGGTTATTTTTTGTTATATTGTGTTTCAGAAAGCAAGAAAATAAGATTTACTGTATGATAAAAAGAGAAAGAGCTGGAGTAGATCCTCAGATCAGTTTGCTACCAGCAATCAAACAAAAAAATGGAAAGAATTGTCTCCTCCTGATTGGAACCTTTCTTACTGTCTTATTATAATTTATCAGGCTATCTTTTAATTTCCACTGAGAGAAGGAAGTCACTTGTCATGCAGCTATTTTATTCTTCATTGCACAATATGCTCTAAGTTAGCAAATGAAACATGAAATAAATCAAGAATACGATTAACATGAATGTATAAACATCCAAACTATACTTTATCACATTTAATTATTGGGTTAGCTTTTTATTGAGCCAAAATGTTATAAATGTGTGAACGTCTGTAAAATGGAAATATTTATATTTTTCTCTTTTCTGTTACCTGCCTGACAGCATTTTGTATCCCATTCAGTATATTACTGGAAAATATTAGACCCAACCTAAAGAATTCATGGGGGTAGTGGGACACAGTACTGCAAAGAGTCTCCTAAAGGGACAGAGCTATTAGTACTTATGTGTTTGAGTCTGGAGAATATAGTAAACTCTAAACATTAAGGGAATGCATGGAATCGGAAAATATAAATTGCATAGTACACAAGACTTAACTGGTTTTATTCTAGGAAAGCAGACAAGACTGAGTCATGGGACTCAGAGGATCCAAGGCTAGACTGAGTATAATAGGCTTCGGGCTTCTATTGTGACATCTACTGTAAATTACAAAAATGTTAAAAGTAAACAAAATAAAGTAACTAGAATGTGGTCTGAAATCACCCCTTTAGACACCCCTTTTACTTCACTGGAGTCAGATATGAAAGGCAATAGTCTCCCGTTCTGTCTGCTGTGTGTTGCAGCAGAGGGACTCCCTGCAGCTGAAAGGGGCAGAGTAACTTGCATGCCCTCTAGTACAGTTTACACATGCACGACTTTAAAAGCTAGCAAGACAGGTTTCGATTCACATTAGCTGGCGAGCCTTGTTAAAAAACGAATGATAATGTAACATGCCACTGTTCATGAACAAAGTTATACTGAGATTTCCTAAGATACGTGATTAAAAAATAAATAAATAAAAATTTGAATCTCCTGCGGAACACATTCCATAAGAATCAGCGGTTTTACAGTATATATCGCCTTTAAAGGTGGCTTCTCAAAACGCTTTACGGGATAAAAACAACCAGAACAGCAGCAACAACAATATTGTATTTCGTTGCATTTTGAAAACCAAGTAATAACTTAACTATACAGTACGTGCAAACGTTTCGTATGTTGCTGTCGTGAATGCCTGCGTACCCATAAGTATTTTATTTGCCTTGAGTCTGTCTACAGTATCTCTGTCCCACTACCCCCCTCTCTCCCTCAATTCAATTCAATTCAAGGTGTTTTATTTGCATGACAGATGGGTACAATTCTTGTTGGGAATGTATACTTTGATATTTACACCCGGCGCGGCACCGAGGGAGCGTCTGCATTTATAACTTGGTTTTTAAAATTAGCCAAGCAATATGAAGCATCTCCTTTAACTTTTAAGTCCCTTAAATACATTGAGCACAGCTTTCTCACCATCCTTACACAAAGCAGAAACTGTCCGATGACTCACAGTACAAGTGGAAAGATTACAGATTTTAATCGTCTTTAATTTTGTCTTTAATTTTGCCTGTGGAGTGTATCTTATTAAGCTATAAATTGTATTTTGAGCGCGTTTTTTGACTTTTTTTTAATTGCATTTTCGGCGCGGACAGCACATACAAGGGTTAATGAACTGCGCCAAGAAATTTAAAATAGTATTCTTTAGGTGTGAGGGTAGGAGTGGCCCGCAGCAGGCATAATCAGCAAACCAGGAAAACAAAGAACAGGACAGGTGAGATGTGTATCCAGAAAGCGAGTGATCAGAAAAAGGAAATGGAAAACGCAGAAAAAGGAAACGCTTTACAGGATAAAAACAATAACAACAGTAGTGGCTGGGCAAACGATTTTTTTTAATCGAAATACAAATTGAGATACTGTACTGTATAATGATGTGCATGAACAAAGGTATACTGCAATTTTCCTTAGATACGCGATTAATGCTTCGTAGGAGGAGGCGGTCTTTTCCTCTTGTCTAACAGTCTGTCCACAAACAAAACATTCCTGTTAGACAAGAGGAATTGAAAAAAAACAATTTTGTCAATGAAAACCGGTGTGTGTGTCTCTCCCTGCTGGATGTCCCTCTCACAAACTGCTGAATGAATAAAATAATTTTATTGAAAACGCGCTTGCGATTGTCTGGTATTTAATTTGGTCCCTTTTAACTGTTTTTCGATCTACTGTATTGCTTTGAGATGCCACTTTTAAAGGCGATATGTAAAATAAAGTTTTTTATTATTGTTATAGAGAAACATGATCAGATTTTCCCTGGTTCAGAAAAAAGTTCTAAAGTGCTACACATAACTTTCTTAATTCGATGTATTTAAAGCAGTGAACTACTGTAGGTGTCACATAACATTCAGAAATACAATCACGTATTTGACAAATAAAAACGATTATAATCTAATCCTTCCACATTTGATCCCAAAATCCCAAGAAATATAAATCTTGATGGGTAGAAAGCTATGCTGAAAGTTTATTAAGATACTTAGAAGACAAAGATACTGTATCAATTTATGTTGCATTTGCCTGATTATGATTAAAAAACACATATAATTAAACACGCGTTTGCGATTTAAATCAGAACACGATTTAAATCAATATAAATGTTTATATTGTAACACATACTGTCCAGCCTCCATTTCTCTATAAAAATTTACTCTGTTGCACACACACACACAATAGAAGCAGGAACCACTGTCAGAAGGGAAGATATGTTCAAAATATCGCAAATATCGATCATGTTGCGATATTTTGAAATATAAAAGTCAATTGATTGTCCATAATATCGCTATTCTATTTTTTCGAAGAAATGTTTGTTAAAAGAAAAGTCTAGCACCAGCTGGATTCAAACACACAACCTGCCAGCTGGTAGTCACGCACCTAGACCAGTCGGCTACAAGATAGCACGCATGAACAGGCAGGCGAAACAGCCCTACACAGCCCTGTCGCAGCACACGAATACCGTTATTAAATTCTTTAGATACGCGATTCCATATTATATTAGCAGAAAAGCTTAAAACTACCACTTTTTCACACGCTATTTCACATGCTAGTTAAATACTTCGATGCTTAAAATCGTTAGGGAGAAATGGAATACTGGTGTGTATTTTTCCTTTAAAGTGCCGATTCCTGGAATCTGACTGGCTGACACCCCTCTGAAGTGGTTCCATAAAATCTGGTATACGGAAAAGAAAGCATTGATAAATACAAGTGTCTTTTAATACACTCTTTGCTGTGCTCTTGAGGATCCTTGTGATATTTTAAGCTCTAGTTGAATGATAGGTGTCGCATTTTAAATCATTTTCGTAGTTAGAAATTATGAAACGCCCTGTTAAAAGCAAGGAAGTTTTTATGCCCGTTGAAGTAAAACAAAATGCCTGACAAAGTATGGCTTGGACAGATTCCAAGTGCTTGTACAAATGTGCTAAAGAAATTATACTTTGAGTATACAGCTTGTCCAAAGTCATCCATTATTAATACTATTAGTAATATCTTCAGTAAAGGCTTTGATGCATAAATATTTCTGATAAAGGTAGGTTGTGTACTTTTGTCCAACTGAGCAATCTTGCTTTCATAAAATATACCAACATTTTAATGACTGATGATTAACATGCTGTAATACACAGTTCAAAATTAAAGGCTCAAATGCTGTACATGAGAGGTTAAGCTCCCCCTGGCGGTTTTACAAGGCGACGCCGGATAGTTAACCACGTGACACCACGTTAACTGCGTCATACTGCGTGATACTGCGACACGCCCACCGGGGTATGCCGCGAAATACCTCACTCATTTTGAATGGCTGCATCTGTATACTGTCCTACAACTGTTATTATTGATCACCGAATTATTGTACTTGACATGACTTCATTCAGCCTTTCCTGAACGTCTATGACAGGCAGAGAGAGTGCTGTTTCTGGTGCGATCTTTTGCAGCTGACATTTCACTGTTTTAAACGAACAAGAAATTAGATTGCTCATAAATCAGTTATTCTATATAAACACAGCGTAATTGCCCTCCGAAAATCCTCTTTTTCTTGTTCGTTTTAGAGACCTTGATCGAAACTGATTTTAGATGTCAGAAAGGATTTATTTTCTCTGTATTTCCTACATTGCTTTGTCGAGATTTTAACTTTATATCTAACTTTATATCTAGGCTCAGATTTCAACTATAAATCGTACAGTAATTAATAGCAGTAAATACTGATGTTTTGCGCCCTCTTACCACAAAAATATATGTTTTGTAGTTGGGATTAACTTTATTTCGTACGCGTAGCTACTCCGATTCGGACACCGAACAGTTAAAGATGGCGGCAAATCAGACACCCAGAGAGGGGGCGTCTTCTCGCCTCCATAACTAAAATGCCAAATAGGAGTGGCTTAAGCGACATACACAGTCGTGTAACTGACAGTTTGAGGTAGCCTATCGTGTAAATTTCGCTTTGTTGCTGATAGGTTAAGCTTTCGAAACTCTGCCCCAAAGTCATGTGACTGATTTTTCGCCCTGTTTCGTTGGTTAAACGCAATGATCACAAGCACCACCATGGTAACTGGGATGTGTAGTTTTTAATTCCGTTTGAATTATAACTGTACGTACTGTCTTCATATTTGGCCAGGGCTTTAAAGAGAAGGCGCGCCAAAAAATTTCGGTGCCGTCGTCTCCGCTTTAAAGGTACCCCCGTGCTGGAAGAATTTGACCTCGGAACGTTTGCCCAGCGTAGTTATAGTGGACATAAAAACAAGAGTTCGCTGGCATTATATCCTAGAAGACACAGACCGGCACCAGACCGGTAAATGCTTGATGAACTAGGGATTGGACAGTTTCCAAGTGCTTGTACAATCGATGGAAATGTTCAAATAAATGTGCAAAAGAAATAAACAAAATAATCATTTATTTCTTTATCATATTAGCTAGCTAATATCCTCTCTTTGCTAGTTAGTGGCTGTGTTTCTGCGTTGGGTAGCAACGGGTGACTGTTCTCAGGCGGAAGATGTAAACAGCTTAATTTTCGTGTTAAATAATTTTTAAAAATTAAAATTCATTCTATACAGCAATCACATATTTGGGTACCGTTTCATACAACTTTCATGCTTAAAATGTTTAGGGAGAAATGGAAGACTGGTGTGTATTTTTTCTTTAAACTATCAAGACCAGCCATACACAGTACAGTTAATGTACATACAGTAATGTTTATGTTCCTAAATTAATATCGTTTATGACCTTCAGATGCGTTATGCTCCTCTTCTTTTTATGCTCAGCTACTAAAATTTCCCTTTAGTGGTAAAATTCCATATAAATATTCAAAACTAAGCAGATTGAAATGTGCACAGTAAAGACATTAGATGATTAAATCTTTTCACTACCAACCAATGCACCACGAGTGCCCCTGTCGGTCATTTTGGCCAGCCAATCACTTACCGCGGTGCCCTACGGTGCCCTGCGGGTTGGTTACTGTACCACGGGTTTTTACCGCTCATTTTGAATGGCTGCATCTGTAGGTTGTCTCTCGCAGTGTTCAGGAATTGCATTCCGAAACTGAGTCAGATCAAAAGTTGTAAGAAAAGCACCTATGGTGTCGGTTCGAACAGCTTTATTGATTCGATGTTAAAGGCCGGAAATGGGGCACAAGACACGCGACCGCAAAAAGCGTCGCCATCTGCTTCCAGCTGCAAAATGCCGTTTGCGGACGCTGAAGCATTTGAACTTGAACTTTATTGCCATATGTAACCGGTACTGGTACAATGGAATTCTTACTTACAGAAGGTCTCTCGATTGTAAAACAAGTGTAAAAAACAAGACAAAGTGCAAACAGTGCATCAAGACAATGTACAAACAAACAATAGACAATGTGCAAGTAAACATGTAGACATTTCTTTCCAAGGCAGCGGGTACAAGCGATCTCGCGTTTTAAAACCACCAGGAAAAGCAGAAAGGCACTTTTCCTTGCTTGTGCCAACACACGACGACGTGAGGAGAACACCGTAGTCGGTAGGATTCGAACCTGCGCAGGGAGACCCCAATGGATTTCTAGTCCATCGTCTTAACCACTCGGCCACGACTACAGTGAGCACCGCTGTTGCTGCGTTCTTGCTACAATCTCACATGGATCGCGAGGCGCTGGCGGAAACCTTTTTCAAAGTCGTTCTCCATTAAAAAAAAAACCTTTCCAAAATACAAGCCTTGCAGACAGACACGCCTCAGAGGACTTAAGGGTGGCTTCATGTGGGAATGATAAAGTCTCCCCGTCCGGACAGGAAAATGGCACTTTGTTAGACACAAAGAAACAATCAACAACAGACAAATGTCCACAAGCATTTAAGAAGCCGCACCATGTTCTTGCTACAATCTCACACGGATCGCGAGACGACGGCGGAAATCTTTTTCAAAGTCGTTCTCCGTTAAAAAAAAAAACCTTTCCAAAATACAAACCTTGCAGACAGACACGCCTCCGAGGAATTAAGGGTTGCTTCATGTGGGAATGATAAAGTCTCCCCGTCCGGACAGGAAAATGGCACTTTGTTAGACACAAAAAAACAATCAACAACAGACAAATGTCCACAAGCATTTTAGAAGCCGCACTTGAAATAGCTCTTACATTCGTGTTAGATGCAGGAATCGCCTTTTTATTGACGCTCTTACGAACGCCATGGAAAGCAAAACAAAGCAAAGCAGAGCAGAACAAAACGAACAAAATAAAACCCTCACGTCCTGCACTTGAATTTAATGCCGTTACGTGCCGAAGCGGTATTGGACGTCATCCTAGCACTGCAACCCGGGGCGTACGGTATATGGGAACGAGCACACGTCACGAATTGTCTCTAATCACTCCCTGCACTGTAAGGCGCCTTGAAGCGTGCACCCTCAACATTCATCTTTGCGCATCTGTGAAAGGTAAACTCTTGAGCAAACTCTGAACCAGACACTCAAACTCCAGCTAGCATTAGGGGTAGCATTCCCACGCTACTTGAACACTTTGTTTACGCTCAGTGCTGGATTTTGGGAACTTTAGGACGAGTGGGACTTTTCTCCTATCTGTCAATTCGTTTTGTTTTGGAGACTCTTGGCTGTCTGTGTTGTATAGTGCAGCGTGAAGAAAACGTTTTCGAAAACTGTGCCGGCTCAAAAGTTGTAAGAAATCCTCTCCAGCTCTTTTAAGTCTCTTCAGTTTTGTCATTTAAAGTGAAACTAGATGTATAACTGGAGCCTCACTTATGCAAATGGTGAGGCTCCAGTTCGACATCTAGTTTTACTTTATATGACAGAAGTACGTCAGACTGCGCCGGACTGGGGGATCACTTCCGGTTATTTTTACCATCTTAAACATTTGAAATCCTCCCCTATGCAATTGTGACACTTCATCTTGGCTCCACCTAGGACACTCTTCAATCTTCCATCACTTCTCTCTTCTCCCGCAACACTCTCGTCTGTCGGCAGTATGTGGCGTCTTTGCATTACCACCAATCTCACCACAGCAAGAAAGCAACGGGTTTTGGCAAGAGAGGAGGAGACTGAGAGGTATGTCTTAACACCGATACTACAGTGCTTAAGTACTGCTCACGTATTTGTTTCTAGGTTTATATTATGCATTTCATACGGTCAAATTACTTTTGAGCAACTAATAAGAAGCGCGAAACGGTATGCGTTTTAGTTTCGTTTTGTGCTGGGACCCGTGGATTGATTAGAGATATCAAGTACATACAAGTCATTTTTTAAATGTTGTAGTTCGTCTTGAAAAAATGTTACGAGTACATCATCTATCAACAATTACACAGGTTCTGTTTCCATATTGCGGATTTTGGTTACGTAATATTATTTTCTAGATTTCACGTTGTGAATATATGATTTGGGCAAACAGAGCCGCAAAGAAGTACATTATGGGTTGTTGTTGTTTTTTTTGCAGTTTTATCTAGAACAAGCGATGCTTAAACCTTTGTCTGATTCTTGTGAAACTATCCACACGACAGTTACAGTACCTAGGAGTTGACTTCAATGATGTCACTGATGGGATGTTTCTAAAAATCCATCCTCTGTAAAACGTCTTCTCTAGTTGTCCTGCATATGTATTCGCTAATGAAGCTGTGTGTTCTGAGCCTGGATCTCTACATTTCTGTATGAACCAGCTTAGAGGGCTAAAGACAGCTTGTGTTTAAATTGAGTGTAAGGCAATTTATGCTTCTAAAGTCATGGTCAGCATTTATTATTGTACTGTGCTGTAAACTTGTTCTGTGCCTAGTCACATTATTTTATAGCGTTTTTATAGTGTTATCAAATCCGGTGGCGCTGTTTGTTAGTTTCCTGACTCCCATGTCACATGGTCTGTGATTGAAACCTGTGAAACCGGTTTAATTCGTCACAGCCAGCACTCCGGCAGAGAGGGGGTTGTACTCGTAAAGTAGAAGCAGGCGAGATTTCCAGCGAAAGACACCTCCCCCCCACCCTCATACGATTCGCAATGTAATTACACATTGTAATTGTATTACACATTGTACACATGCTTAAAAGAGAAGAGAGAAAACGCAAGCCTTCTTCAGGTGTGAGGGTCTTCTGCTCAGAATGAAACGCTAAAATGTAATGTAGGCTCTGAATGGGTTCAATTATGATTTGGGCTTGATTAAGGTCGCTGCCTTTCATCTAAAACCCTACTTGAATCCTTCGAAACTAAAAATCAGCATTAGTGAGTTCTAAATAAAGAGGTATCCAGGTAACAGTGAAACGGGCGACAGTCTGGGGAGATCGCCCGTTTTCCATGTAAATAGTTCCCTGGTTCCGCACCCCTTGGTGTTTCTCTCGCTCTCTCTCGGGTCACCTGATCATTAGCTCGAAAGATTTCAGTGCTTTGTGTATATTCTAATGGTAGTGGGGGCAGGGTGTGTGGAAACAGGTTTGGTTGAAATTGCATTGGAGATCTATGTTCTTCACACCTGAAACATTTTCTCTGAAAGCATTTTCTTCGCAGTTTAACCGATCTTGTTACAGCATGTTACAGTTTACTATTATTAACCATATTAATTTTAAGTGCTTAATGCCATTTTTTGACCAGGCACGAATATTCTTAAGTCCATATCTTCGCAAGGGAATCAGTGCGAATTGTAATACTAATTAAATTAAAACTACTAACTACTAACTAATACTAATTAAAACAAACCAGAAACGTGTTGTTCTGTCTAATGACATTACAAGTGGAAAGATTACAGATTTTAATCGTCTTTAATTTTGTTACGTTATACATTTTAGAAACGTTTCATCCATACAAACACCACAAAACTATTTTCGATTGTATTTCTGAATAGTACAGATGCAGCCATTCAAAATGCGTGAGGTATTTCGCGGCATACCCCGGTGGGCGTGTCACAGTATCACGCGGTATGACGCAGTTAACGTGGTGTCACGTGGTTAACTATCCGGCGTCGCCTTGTAAAACCGCCAGGGGGAGCTTAACCTCTCATGTACAGCATTTGAGCCTTTAATTTTGAACTGTGTATTACAGCATGTTAATCATCAGTCATTAAAATGTTGGTATATTTTATGAAAGCAAGATTGCTCAGTTGGACAAAAGTACACAACCTACCTTTATCAGAAATATCAAAGCCTTTACTGAAGATATTACTAATAGTATTAATAATGGATGACTTTGGACAAGCTGTATACTCAAAGTATAATTTCTTTAGCACATTTGTACAAGCACTTGGAATCTGTCCAAGCCATACTTTGTCAGGCATTTTGTTTTACTTCAACGGGCATAAAAACTTCCTTGCTTTTAACAGGGCGTTTCATAATTTCTAGCTACGAAAATGATTTAAAATGCGACACCTATCATTCAACTAGAGCTTAAAATATCACAAGGAAAAATACACACCGGTATTTCATTTCTCCCTAAACATTGTAAGCTTCGAAGTCTTTAACTAACGTGATACCGGAGTCAACAAGCATACTTTTAGAATTTGATTAAAAGGGAATATAATATGGAATCGCGTATCTCAAGAATTTAATAACGGTATGATTACATCCGTGTACTGCGGCAGGGCTGTGTAGGGCTGTTTCGCCTGCCTGATCATGCGAGCTCTCTTGTAGCCTACTGGTCTAGGTGCGTGACTACCAACTGGCAGGTTGTGTGTTCAAATCCAGCTGGTGCTGGACTTTTATTTTAACAAACATTTCTTCGAAAAAATAGGTAAGCGATATTATGGACAATCAGTTGACTTTTATATTTCAAAATATCGCAACATGATCGATATTTGCGATATTTTGAACATATCTTCCCTTCTGACAGCGGTTCCTGCTTCTATTGTGTGTGTGTGTGTGCAACAGTAAATTTTTATAGAGAAATGGAGGCTGGACAGTATGCGTTACAATATAAACATTTATATTGATTTTAATCGTGTTCTGATTTAAATCGCAAACGCGTGTTTAATTATGTGTTTTTAATCATAATCAGGCTAATGCATTTCTACATTTTCTGTATGAACCAGCTTAGAGGTTCATACAGAAAGACAGCTTGTGTTTAAATTGAGTGTAAGGTAATTTATGCTTCTAAAGTCATGGTCAGTATTATTGTACTGTGCTGTACTGTGTCACATTATTTTATAGCGTTTTTATTGCGTTATTAAATCCGGTGGCGCTGTGTTAGTTTCCTGACTCACATTATTTAAACTACCACACTGATCATTCATCTCTAAATAAACTTTATTTTATATAGCGTTTTAAGCGATTAGGTAATTAGATTGCTCATAAACCTAATCGCTTTTTCTACATAAACACAGTGTGATTGCTCTCTGAAAATGCTTTTCCTTTATTTTTAAAGTAGGCTCAGATCGTATTATTATAAACTTTCTTGGAAAAATGTATTTTATGTAAACCATGTTTGCTATTAATTCATTTAGGGCTAAAATACAGATGCAGCCATTCAAAGTGCGCGTCACAGACACGTACCGCAGGTGACGTCGCTCAGTATGACGCAAGATGATGCGTGGCACCGCAGTAAGTGATTGGTTGATCAACAGGGGCACTCGTGGTTCGTTGGTCTGTCGTAGAAAGACTTACAGTAAACGTCTTTGCTGTGCCCGTTGTAGATATTGAATTTTACCACTGAAGGGAAATCTTAGTAGCTGAGCATAAAAAGAATAGGAGCATACTGTAACGCGTGTGAAGGCCATAAACGATATTAATTTTGGAACATAAACATACAGTATATAGCTGGTCTTGGTACTTTAAAGAAAAAAATACACACCAGTATTCCATTTCTCCCTAAACATTTTAAGCTTTGAAGTCTTTAACTAACGTGATACCGGAGTCAACAAGCATACTTTTAGAATTTGATTAAAAGGGAATATAATATGGAATCGCGTATCTAAGGAATTTAATAATGGTATTCGTGTGCTGCGACAGGGCTGTGTAGGGCTGTTTCGCCTGCCTGTTCATGCGAGCTGTGTTGTAGCCGACTGGTCTAGGTGCGTGCCTCGCAACTGGTAGGTTGTGTGTTCGAATCCAGCTGGTGCTAGACTCTTCTTTTAACAAACATTTCTTCGAAAAAATAGAATAGCGATATTATGGACAATCAATTGACTTTTATATTTCAAAATATCGCAACATGATCGATATTTGCGATATTTTGAACATATCTTCCCTTCTGACAGCGGTTCCTCCTTCTATTGTGTGTGTGTGTGCAACAGAGTAAATTTTTATAGAGAAATGGAGGCTGGACAGTATGCGTTACAATATAAACATTTATATTGATTTAAATCGTGTTCTGATTTAAATCGCAAACGCGTGTTTAATTATGTGTTTTTTAATCATAATCAGGCTAAAGCATTTCTACATTTTCTGTATGAACCAGCTTAGAGGTTCATACAGAAAGACAGCTTGTGTTTAAATTGAGTGTAAGGTAATTTATGCTTCTAAAGTCATGGTCAGCATTTATTATCGTACTGTGCTGTAAACTTTTTCTGTGCCTAGTCACATTATTTTATAGCGTTTTTATTGCGTTATTAAATCTGGTGGCGCTGTGTGTTACAGTAGTTTCGTGACTCCCATGTCACATGGTCTGTGATTGAATCCCATAGAACTATGACTTTATTTTTTAACAAACATTTCTTTGAAAAAAATGAAACGTTTCCCTTGGTCAGAGATTAAATAAAACCTCACTCGCACCAAACAAATTTATATTTCTAAATATCACAAAATACGTTCATTGTCTTCCAATCGAGTCGAGTTGACATTGGAAGCCTGCCACACCCGGACTCTTAAACCAACGCATTAGCACGTCAAAGCCCATCGAGGGTATTGAGCCAGTATTGGCTTTAGTATTCCCCCCCTCTCCCCTCAATTCAATTCAATTCAAGGTGTTTTATTTGCATGACAGATGGGTACAAGCAGTGTTGGGTATGTATATTGTAACGCTTACGGCAGACAGGCACTGTGTAAGAGCTGGCGCACCAGAGCAGCGCACCGAGGGAGCGTCTGCATTTCTAACTTAGTTTTTAAAATTAGTCAAGCAATATGAAGCATCCCCTTTTACTTTGTGCCTGAGCATAAAAAGAATAGGAGCATACTGCAACGCGTGTGAAGTCCATAAACGATATTAATTTTGGAACTTAAACATACAGTATATGGCTGGTATCGGTACTTTAAAGAAAACATACACACCAGTATTCCATTTCTCCCTAAACATTTTAAGCATCGAAGTCTTTAACTACCACGATACCGGAGTCAACAAGCATACTTTTAGAATTTGATTAAAAGGGAATATAATATGGAATCGCGTATCTCAAGAAATTAATAACGATATAATTATATTCATGTTGCAAAAGAACTGCAACGGACATAAAAACTCCCTTGCTTTTAATAGAGCGTTCCATAATTTCTAACTACGAAAATGCCAGGTGAAAGGATTTGTAAACATATTTTGTTAAAGCAAGTCAGTTTTTTCCGCAACGCATAAAAGACATTTTTCCAAGAAAGTTTAGCCTTTGTCACTAATGAAACCACTAAATAAAGACATAAATATAGAAATCTTAAGATTTGTTTTATTTAATGTTGGTAGCAGGATGAACTGTCAGAGTGTATATTTTGTCGCAGAGTTGCTGCAAGATGTTAACAGTGAAAAAGGTATTTAGAAATGAGTTATTTCAAGATGAAAATTTTCAGAATAATTGCAAATCTAGCAGGATAGAGAAAGCACAGAAAACTGGCAGTTAGATTGATCAGATTAGTATGAAAAGTCATTTAGCAAAGGGAATTAGAAGAGTGACAAACTAGTATACTTTAGATATTTTTTTTCTGAACCAGGGACAATCTGATCATGTTTCCCTATAACAATAATAAAAAACTTTATTTGATATATCACCATTAAAGGTGGCATCTCAAAGCAATACAGTAGATGTAAAAACAGATAAAAGGACCACAGATTACAAAGTAAATGCATATAAGAAAGACCAGCAGGTAGAGGTGCTACCAAAATTAGAAAATGAAGCAGATACAGACACTAAGTCTTCTGAAAAGAAAGGTTCTGAGGTTAGATTTAAACTGGCCCTGGTGTGTGTGTGTTTGTGTCTGTCCTGTGATGGACTGGCGCTATGTCCAGGGTGTATTCTGCCTTGTGTCCGTCGCTTCATTCAAGTGCATCCAACACACAGTTCAACGCTAGCAACTACACAAAATCTAAAATATGAGCTCTACTTGCCACTTACAGTACCAACAGTACCAGCTAACTTTAGTAGTGACATTTTCATGGATCTTTTTAACAATAAAATTTACAACATCAGACTTCAGACACAATTAAACAGGCCTCAAAAAAGTCTGGTACAAACATTTTCAGCATGGAATAAACCGTTACTTTAATGGTATAAACCTTAAATGGATTCATATTCTCAATAAGATTTGGTGCTCAGTAACATGACTTAGAAAATGACAGAAGACATACGTATCATGCTTATCCTTCTATTTTTCATAATCGTAAACTCCTTAAGGCAGTTACATTTTCTCTGTTCTGACCTGGAGTTACAGAGAAATTTAAATTCTAATAAGAGATTTGTAATGAGGAAAGTCATACCAATCACTCATACAGTACCAGGATTTGCAATTACAATACAAATACTTTCTTTCTGTATGTGTTTATTTTGCAGTTTGAGTCTATGGCATTCCTTTGGGGGTCTATACTCCAAGGCATGACTTTTTTATGTATAAACATCAGTATTTACTGCTATTAATTACTGTACGATTTATAGTTGAAATCTGAGCCTAGATATAAAGTTAAAATCTCGACAAAGCAATGTAGGAAATACAGAGAAAATAAATCCTTTCTGACATCTAAAATCAGTTTCGATCAAGGTCTCTAAAACGAACAAGAAAAAGATGATTTTCGGAGGGCAATTACGCTGTGTTTATATAGAATAAGTGATTTATGAGCAATCTAATTTCTTGTTCGTTTAAAGCAGTGAAATGTCAGCTGTAAAAGATCGCACCAGAAACAGCACTCTCTCTGCCTGTCATAGACGTTCAGGAAAGGCTGAATGAAGTCATGTCAAGTACAATAATTCGGAGATCAATAATACCAGTTGTAGGACAGTACATAAGGAGGATAAGGATTTTGAAGTTGACTCGAAATCTGATAGGTAACCAGTGCAAGGACTTGATAACAGGTGTAATGCATCCCTGATAGGATTCTTGCTGTCATATTGTGAACATATTGAAGATTGCTCAGTGTGGATTTAATTTCCCCAGTGAACAGGATGTGCATTTATTAATTCTAGAAAAAAAGCCTTTCTTGATTTCTCTAGTTCTTAGTTTCTCTAGTTCCCTTTAAAATAAACTATTATTCCACAATGCAGAGTATTACATGGCCAGTATTTACACATGATATTTGTGATTTAAAGAAATTAACACAAGCAGCTTTTGGAGATTTAAGTGTTGGCTGAGTTATTGCAGGATAAAAGACTAGAGATGTTGGCAAGAAGAAGATAGTTTGGGGAAAGCTGAGGAATACACTTATAACAAGAACACTTCCTAATGGGGTTAGGCATACTTTTGATGAAGATGATGAAGTTAACAGACTATATGTTTACATAGATACTGAAATAAGGATTGTATTTTAGATTATGTGTAGTTGCTGGCATTTAACTGTGTGTTGGATGCACATGAATTGAAGGAATGGGCAAACATAGCTGATGCGGATCCACAGAGCCAGCATATTAAGATGTTTATAATTAGAGGCAATTTGTTTAAATAACTAGGTATGGATACTGATGTGCAAGAGAGGTGGAAAGGCTGTTTCCTTAAGCCAGCAGTATAAAATATTTTATTCTCAGTGAGATGCTGCCATTTCATAGTGGGTTTCTAACACTGTGTATAGTTCCATCCACACAGTGCCTTTACTTCCATTTCTAATCTCTTTATCCAGTACAGAGGATTTGGAGCCTATCCCAGTAAGCAACGGACACAAGGCAGAATACACCCTGGACATAGCGCCAGTCCATCACAGGACAGACAGACACAAACACACACAGACCAGGGCCAGGTTTCCCATAAACTAATTAACTTACCAGTATGTTTTGGAGTGCGAGAGGGAGTCATATCACACATATGGAGAAAAACCATGTAACCCAGAGAGAACATGTAAACCCCACACACACAGGATGGCAGGAATTGAACCTAGGACCCCAGTGCTGCAAGATAGCAATGCTAACCACTTTGCCACCATTATAAATGGATGGATATCTTAGTTATCTTTCTAGTTCACAGGTTTGCATGCATAATTTAATTTTGAAAGCCACTGAGACATCAGGTACTACTGTTGTATTTATGAAAAAGAAACAAAACAAAAAACATACTAACAACTGTGCCATCCTACTCCTTAGCTAATACATTTTATTATTCATAAACAGTTAACATTGTTAGCAAAATATTTTGAATTATATTTAACCCTATTTTTTCTTTAGTTTTGTATTTAACTTATTATATGATAGTCAGACTTAATGTATATTTGAACAATGAAAATATATTTTTACAAGATTTTACATTAAGCACTTAAAATTAATATGGTTAATAATAGTAAACTGTAACATGCTGTAACAAGATCGGTTAAACAGCGAAGAAAATGCTTTCAGAGAAAATGTTTCAGGTGTGAAGAACATAGATCTCCAATGCAATTTCAACCAAACCTGTTCCCACACACCCTGCCCCCACTACCATTAGAATATACACAAAGCACTGAAATCTTTCGAGCTAATGATCAGGTGACCCGAGAGAGAGCGAGAGAAACACCAAGGGGTGCGGAACCAGGGAACTATTTACATGGAAAACGGGCGATCTCCCCAGACTGTCCGCCCGTTTCACTGTTACCTGGATACCTCTTTATTTAGAACTCACTAACACTGATTTTTAGTTTAGAAGGATTCAGGTAGGGTTTTAGATGAAAGGCAGCGACCTTAATCAAGCCCAAATCACAATTGAACCCATTCAGAGCCTACATTACATTTTAGCGTTTCATTCTGAGCAGAAGACCCTCACACCTGAAGAAGGGGGAGGTGTTTTTCGCTGGAAATCTCGCCTGCTTCTACTTTACAACCGGAGTGCTGGCTGTGACGAATTAAACCGGTATTACAGGTTTCAATCACAGACCATGTGACATGGGAGTCAGGAAACTAACACCGCGCCACCGGATTTGATAACGCTATAAAAACGCTATAAAATAATGTGACTTGGCACAGAACAAGTTTACAGCACAGTACAAAAATGGTGACCATGACTTTAGAAGCATAAATTGCCTTACACTCAATTTAAACACAAGCTGTCTTTAGCCCTCTAAGCTGGTTCATACACAAATGTAGAGATCCAGGCTCAGAACACACAGCTTCATTAGCGAATACATATGCAGGACAACTAGAGAAGACGTTTTACAGAGGATGGATTTTTAGAAACATCCCATCAGTGACATCACTGAAGTCAACTCCTAGGTACTGTAACTGTCGTGTGGATAGTTTCACAAGAATCAGACAAAGGTTTAAGCATCGCTTGTTCTAGATAAAACTGCAAAAAAAAAACAACCACCCATAATGTACTTCTTTGCGGCTCTGTTTGCCCAAATCATATATTCACAACGTGAAATCTAGAACATAATATTACGTAACCAAAATCCGCAATATGGAAACAGAACCTGTGTAATTGTTGATAGATGATGTACTCGTAACATTTTTTCAAGACGAACTACAACATTTAAAAAATGACTTGTATGTACTTGATATCTCTAATCAATCCACGGGTCCCAGCACGAAACGAAACTAAAACGCATACCGTTTCGCGCTTCTTATTAGTTGCTCAAAAGTAATTTGACCGTATGAAATGCATAATATAAACCTAGAAACATATACGTGAGTAGTACTTAAGCACTGTAGTATCTGTGTTAAGACATCAGGATGTCTTCTATCTTCTTCAGGATGAATAAAGTGGGCCTATTTATCTATCAATCATATTTAAATAACTAGTGTTCTGTACCGTGGTACCCCTAAAAGTACCACACTTGTACCATACAACAGTAGTACCTGATGTCTCAGTGGCTTTCAAAATTAAATTATGCAATAAATAACCACATGTAAGACTCTGATGCTTAAAATGTTTAGGGAGAAAGTGGAATACTGGTGTGTATTTTTTCTTTAAACTACCAATACCAGCCATATACAGTCTGTAACGTAGGGATTTCTATACGTCTTTATTTAGTGTTTACATTAGTGACAAAGGCTAAACGTTTAGCTTCAGTAACGTGTACATATCTCCCCTTTTTATAAAACGACATGGTTGAAAACTGTTCCAGAGCCACTGTTGTTTCATCAGTGAAAAGTACATCATGAAATGCCTCTCCCTGTTCAATCCACTGGAAAAAAGAAAAGGAGCATAAAGCTTCTGATGGTCATAAACGATATTCATTTAGGAGCAGCATCAGAGGTATGTTTTTAACTGCACTGCATTGGAGAGAATACCATAGTGTGTTTTTTTTTACTCCCTGGCGGAAACTGGCTTCCAGAAGAATCAGTATGGCTCAGAGATTAAATAAAACTTCACTCGCACCAAACAAATGTATATTTCTAAATATCACAACATGATCGAATTTAAGTCATTTTAATAACAATGAATAGTCACCTATGCGTTACAATATAAACATTTATATTGATTTAAATCGCGTTTAAATCACCTTTATTTAAAACCCATAAATAAAGCTGATACTGTTTAGACTTCCAATTATTTAAAACTGTATTAAAGCAGCACGATACACAATGCAACGTAAATCGCTATCTTTGTCTTCTGTGTAATAATGTTCACCTCTCTGTCCAGCAAATTTACAGGTTAAAAACAATACTGTTAGGCTGGGAAAACGATTTTTTTTAAGAAATACAAAATGAGATATAATGATATGTTCCGGCTTAGACATTAACGAAGAGCATAACGCGTGTACTGCATACACTGCAAGTACAACCCCCCTCTCTGCAGGAGTGCTGGCTGCGACGAATTGAACCGGTCTCACGGGTATTTTCAAAGTAGGAGGCGAGATTTCCAGCGAAAGACACCCCCCCCCCCCTCAAAAACCCAGTAAGTACAGTACTTACTAGTTAAAGGCTAGGCTCCCGACTACGGCGAAAGGAACCCTTCTTTCATTAGAATACAATGAACATATTTTAGCCCTGAATGAATAAATAGCAAACATGGTTTACATAAAAGACATTTTTCCAAGAAAGTTTAGCCTTTGTCACTAATGAAACCACTAAATAAAGACATAAATATAAAAATCTTAAGATTTTTAAAATGCATGACTTTGCTAAAATTTATTTGAAAATAAAAACAATTACAACCGCCAGGGGAGAGAGAGAACAGGGGAGGGATGTTGGTTTTGCATAAGGGGCGGGGCTATGGAAATTAGGTCTGTTTGGGAATGTGTAGTTACATGTTCTGGCTGTTTGTGAATTATCGTTGTTGAGTATGGAGTGTTGAGGTATTGATTTTGTGTAATGCTTTATGTTGAAAATTGAGGTGGATTTTGTTTATGATAAACAGGATAAACTGGGATGGGAGGAAGGTTTGGTTTTGCATAAGGGGCGGGATTATGATAATTGGAGGACTTTGCGAGAGTAAAATGGTTTGATATATTTGATTTTGTATTGTGGTTGTTATCTATGTTTTTGGTTGGTATTATGTTTATATGGTTGTTTTTGTTGGTTGGTTGTTATTATGGTTATTAATAATACGATCTATAGTTGAAATCTGAGCCTAAATAAAAAGAAAAAGCAAGTGATTAGGTTTATGAGCAATCTAATTACTTATTCGTTTAAAACGCTATATAAAATAAAGTTTATTATTAATTTGCTGCACAGAGCGGTGAATATTATTATGCATAAGACAAAGATAACGATCCTGATCAGTTTAGAAATCTGTGTACGCTGTAAGGTTTTTACTTCTTAAACTTTTAAAATACACGTTTTGAATAGAAAGAAATCCTCTTCCTGTTACAGTATGTATAGCAAACTAGCACGTCTTTTTTCTCCAATCAGAGGGGTGTCAGATGGTGTCAGCCAATCACCATTCTGCGTTGGGTAGCAACGGGTGACTGTTCTCAGGCGGAAGATGTAAACAGCTTAATGTTCGTGTTAAATAATTTTTTAAAATTCAATTAAACGGGCACAGTTAAGACATTAAATATACATATACATACTGTATACAGTACAGTTTGCATACGGTAATATGTTACGCGATTAAAAAATAAATAAATAAAACTGGAAGGTTCAGCACCAGCTGGATTCGAGCACACAACCTGCCCGTTGGTAGGCACGCACCTAGACCAGTCGGCTACAGTCAGCTCGCATGAGCAGGCAGGCGAAACAGCCCTACACAGCCCTGCCGCAGTACACGGATATAATCATACCGTTATTAAATTCTTGAGATACGCGATTCCATATTATATTCCCTTTTAATCAAATTCTAAAAGTATGCTTGTTGACTCCGGTATCACGTTAGTTAAAGACTTCGAAGCTTACAATGTTTAGGGAGAAATGGAATACCGGTGTGTATTTTTCCTTGTGATATTTTAAGCTCTAGTTGAATGATAGGTGTCGCATTTTAAATCATTTTCGTAGTTAGAAATTATGAAACGCCCTGTTAAAAGCAAGGAAGTTTTTATGCCCGTTGAAGTAAAACAAAATGCCTGACAAAGTATGGCTTGGACAGATTCCAAGTGCTTGTACAAATGTGCTAAAGAAATTATACTTTGAGTATACAGCTTGTCCAAAGTCATCCATTATTAATACTATTAGTAATATCTTCGGTAAAGGCTTTGATGCATAAATATTTCTGATAAAGGTAGGTTGTGTACTTTTGTCCAACTGAGCAATCTTGCTTTCATAAAATATACCAACATTTTAATGACTGAAGATTAACATGCTGTAATACACTGTTCAAAATTAAAGGCTCAAATGCTGTACATGAGAGGTTAAGCTCCCCCTGGCGGTTTTACAAGGTGACGCCGGATAGTTTCCGGCAGAGCGTCAAATGACGCGCGATTAACCACGTCACACTGCGTGACACTGCGTGATGCCGCGACACGCCCACCGGGGTATGCCGCAAAATAACGCACGCATTTTGAATGGCTGCATCTGTATAAACATCCAAACTATACTTTATCACATTTAATTACTGGGTTAGCTTTTTATGGAGCCAAAATGTTATAAATGTGTGAACGTCTGTAAAATGGAAATATTTATATTTTTCTCTTTTCTGTTACCTGCCTGACAGCATTTTGTATCCCATTCTGTATATTACTGGAAAATATTAGACCCAACCTAAAGAATTCATGGGGGTAGTGGGACACAGTACTGCAAAGAGTCTCCTAAAGGGACAGAGCTATTAGTACTTATGTGTTTGAGTCTGGAGAATATAGTAAACTCTAAACATTAAGGGAATGCATGGAATCGGAAAATATAAATTGCATAGTACACAAGACTTAACTGGTTTTATTCTAGGAAAGCAGACAAGACTGAGTCATGGGACTCAGAGGATCCAAGGCTAGACTGAGTATAATAGGCTTCGGGCTTCTATTGTGACATCTACTGTAAATTACAGAAATGTTAAAAGTAAACAAAATAAAGTAACTAAAACGTGGTCTGAAATCACCCCTTTAGACACCCCTTTTACTTCACTGGTGTCAGATATGAAAGGCAATAGTCTCCCGTTCTGTCTGCTGTGTGTTGCAGCAGAGGGACTCCCTGCAGCTGAAAGGGGCAGAGTAACTTGCATGCCCTCTAGTACAGTTTACACATGCACGACTTTAAAAGCCAGCAAGACAGGTTTCGATTCACATCAGCTGGCGAGCCTTGTTAAAAAAACGAATGATAATGTTCATGAACAGTGGCATGTTACAAAGTTATACTGAGATTTCCTAAGATACGCGATTAAAAAATAAATAAATAAAAATTTGAATCTCCTGCGGAACACATTCCATAAGAATCAGCGGTTTTACAGTATATATCGCCTTTAAAGGTGGCTTCTCAAAACGCTTTACGGGATAAAAACAACCAGAACAGCAGCAACAACAATATTGTATTTCGTTGCACTTTGAAAACCAAGTAATAACTTAACTATACAGTACGTGCAAACGTTTCGTATGTTGCTGTCATGAATGCCTGCGTACCCATAAGTATCTTATTTGCCTTGAGTCTGTCTATAGTATCTCAGTCCCACTACCCCCCTCTCTCCCTCAGTTCAATTCAAGGTGTTTTATTTGCATGACAGATGGGTACAATTCTTGTTGGGAATGTATACTTTGATATTTACACCCGGCGCGGCACCGAGGGAGCGTCTGCATTTATAACTTGGTTTTTAAAATTAGTCAAGCAATATGAAGCATCTCCTTTTACTTTTAAGTCCCTTAAATACATTGAGCACAGCTTTCTCACCATCCTTACACAAAGCAGAAACTGTCCGATGACTCACAGTACAAGTGGAAAGATTACAGATTTTAATCGTCTTTAATTTTGTCTTTAATTTTGCCTGTGGAGTGTATCTTATTAAGCTCTAAATTGCATTTTGAGCGCGGTTTTTGACTTTTTTTTAATTGCATTTTGGGCGCGGACAGCACATACAAGGGTTAATGAACTGCGCCAAGAAATTTAAAATAGTATTCTTTAGGTGTGAGGGTAGGAGTGGCCCGCAGCAGGCATAATCAGCAAACCAGGAAAACAAAGAACAGGACAGGTGAGATGTGTATCCAGAAAGCGAGTGATCAGAAAAAGGAAATGGAAAACGCAGAAAAAGGAAATGCTTTACAGGATAAAAACAATAACAACAGTAGTGGCTGGGCAAACGATTTTTTTTATCGAAATACAAATTGAGATACTGTACTGTATAATGATGTGCATGAACAAAGGTATACTGCAATTTTCCTTAGATACGCGATTAATGCTTCGTAGGAGGAGGCGGTCTTTTCCTCTTGTCTAACCACAAACAAAACATTCCTGTTAGACAAGAGGAATTGAGAAAAAACAATTTTGTCAATGAAAACCGGTGTGTGTGTCTCTCCCTGCTGGATGTCCCTCTCACAAACTGCTGAATGAATAAAATAATTTTATTGAAAACGCGTTTGCGATTGTCTGGTATTTAATTTGGTCCCTTTTAACTGTTTTTCGATCTACTGTATTGCTTTGAGATGCCACTTTTAAAGGTGATATGTAAAATAAAGTTTTTTATTATTGTTATAGAGAAACATGATCAGATTTTCCCTGGTTCAGAAAAAAGATCTAAAGTGCTACACATAACTTTCTTAATTCGATGTATTTAAAGCAGTGAACTACTGTAGGTGTCACATAACATTCAGAAATACAATCACGTATTTGACAAATAAAAACGATTATAATCTAATCCTTCCACGTTTGATCCCAAAATCCCAAGAAATATAAATCTTGACGGGTAGAAAGCTATGCTGAAAGTTTATTAAGATACTTAGAAGACAAAGATACTGTATCAATTTATGTTGCATTAGCCTGATTATGATTAAAAAACACATATAATTAAACACGCGTTTGCGATTTAAATCAGAACACGATTTAAATCAATATAAATGTTTATATTGTAACGCATACTGTCCAGCCTTCATTTCTCTATAAAAATGTACTCTGTTGCACACACACACACAACAGAAGCAGGAACCGCTGTCAGAAGGGAAGATATGTTCAAAATATCGCAAATATCGATCATGTTGCGATATTTTGAAATATAAAAGTCAATTGATTGTCCATAATATCGCTATTCTATTTTTTCGAAGAAATGTTTGTTAAAAGAAAAGTCCGGCACCAGCTGGATTCGAACACACAACCTGCCAGCTGGTAGTCACGCACCTAGACCAGTCAGCTACAAAACAGCTCGCATGAACTGGCAGGCGAAACAGCCCTACACAGCCCTGTCGCAGCACACGAATACCGTTATTAAATTCTTTAGATACGCAATTCCATATTATATTAGCAGAAAAGCTTAAAACTACCACTTTTTCACACGCTATTTCACATGCTAGTTAAATACTTCGATGCTTAAAATCGTTAGGGAGAAATGGAATACCGGTGTGTATTTTTCCTTTAAAGTGCCGATTCCTGGAATCTGACTGGCTGACACCCCTCTGAAGTGGTTCCATAAAATCTGGTATACGGAAAAGAAAGCGTTGATAAATACAAGTGTCTTTTAATACACTCTTTGCTGTGCTCTTGAGGATCCTTGTGATATTTTAAGCTCTAGTTGAATGATAGGTGTCGCATTTTAAATCATTTTCGTAGTTAGAAATTATGAAACGCCCTGTTAAAAGCAAGGAAGTTTTTCTGCCCGTTGAAGTAAAACAAAATGCCTGACAAAGTATGGCTTGGACAGATTCCAAGTGCTTGTACAAATGTGCGTAAGAAATTATACTTTGAGTATACAGCTTGTCCAAAGTCATCCATTATTAATACTATTAGTAATATCTTCAGTAAAGGCTTTGATGCATAAATATTTCTGATAAAGGTAGGTTGTGTACTTTTGTCCAACTGAGCAATCTTGCTTTCATAAAATATACCAACATTTTAATGACTGATGATTAACATGCTGTAATACACAGTTCAAAATTAAAAGCTCAAATGCTGTACATGAGAGGTTAAGCTCCCCCTGGCGGTTTTACAAGGCGACGCCGGATAGTTAACCACATGACACCACGTTAACTGCGTGATACCGCGTGATACTGCGACGCCCACCGGGGTATGCCGCGAAATACCTCACCCATTTTGAATGGCTGCATCTGTATGCAAGGTAGAATTGTCTGTATGCAAGGTAGAACTGCTTCTTAAGAAGAACGTGGTCAATTACAAAGAAATGTTTGTAGAGAGAAAAACATCTCCTAATATGTAAACTTGGAGTGAGCTTTCCTGTGTGTGTCTACTGTATTAAACTCATTGCATTTATCATCTCGGGGAGTTAGATGTTTGTAGGTCTGTATGAGAGATTGCTCTCAGATCTGCATGATCTATCCTCCTCATGCGCATGAATAAAGGACTCGGCCTGACCACATCTAACCTGAGTGAAGACTTTTCTTCGACACGTATCTAAAGAAATTAATAACGATATAATTATATTCATGTACTGCAACACAGTAGTACACGCTGTACAATGTCTGTTGATTCTGTATGTGTAGGGCTGTTTCACCTCTCCTTAGGTGGCCTTGTAGGGTGGTACTGTGGTCTACATTCCTTACTTGTAAACCATGAGTTGTGTGTTCAAATCCAGCTGGTGCTGTGCCTTTTCTTTTAACAAACATTTCTTTGAAAAAATAGAATAGCAATATTATGGACAATTAATTGACAATAAATATAGAAAAGCACATATTAAATTTGGGAAATAGTTTTAATATGTAAATAGTTCCCTGGTTCTGCACCCCTGGGTGTTTCTCTCTCTCTCGCTCGTTCGCTCGCCCTCCTCCCCTCTCTCTCTCTTGCCCTCCCCCCCTCTCTCTCTCAATTCAGTTCAATTCAATGTGCTTTATTAGCAGGGCTCTTCGTGTGTCTCTCTCTGGTCGGGGCGCGGGAGAGCTCGCTTGGCAGGTGTTGACGGAGAAGAAAATAAAGGCAACTTTTAACTCCACAAGTCACACACCAATACACACCAATACTCAATTTCTCCCTAAACATTTTAAGCACCAAAGTCTTACATGTGGTTTTCATCACTCTCTGCAGGAGTGCTGGCTGTGACGAATTAAACCGGTTTCACAGGTATTTTCAAAGTAGAAGGGGTCGAGTCTTCAGCGGGAGGGGGGAACAAGCTGCCCAGCTGTGTGGAATGCCACAGAACCCCAAACAGACAATACACACTAGCTGAATATTTGACCAAGATATCCAGACACAGCTGTATGAGCTCCACCAGTAAAACTATAAGTATTACGCTGGTCCATACTATTTGCAACTGTCATTTTAAATTTAAAGACTTTATTTTTTCATCGACAAAAAGTAACACCCACCACAGCATTTTGTTGATCTAACTAACAAGGATGGGACATTAGCTAGCCAATATGATAAAGGAATAACTTACTTTTTTGTTTATTTCTTTAGCACATTTATTTGAACATTTCCATCGATTGTACAAGCACTGAAAAACTGTTCAATCCCTAGTTCTTCGGGCATTTTCTTTTACTATAACAGATATAAAAACTCCCTTGCTTTTAACAGAGCGTTTCATAATTTCTAACAACGAAAATGATTTAAACGGCGACACTTTTATAATTCAACGAGAGTTCAAAATATCACAAGGATCCTCAAGAGATCAACAAAGACAACAGAAAAAGATATGTGTATAAGATACTGTCCATGGGAATCCAAGCTTTTTTATCTATGCTAAGAAGTAGTCTTTAAAATTTCTTCATTACACAGTGAAGTCGAAATTCCGGAATGTGCCTATATTAATACGCTGGGCAAACGTTCCAAGGTCAAGCACTCGTGGTGCATTGATTGGTAGTGAAATGATTTAATCATTTAATCTCTTTACTGTGCACATTTTAATCCGCTTAGTATTGAATATTTATATAAAATTTTACCACTTAAGGGAAATTTTAGTAGCTGAGCATAAAAAGGAGCATAACACATCTGAAGGTCATAAACGACATTAATTTAGGAACATAAACATATTACCGTATGTAAACTGTACTGTATATGGCTGGTCTTGGTAGTTTAAAGAAAAAATACACACCAGTCTTCCATTTCTCCCTAAACATTTTAAGCATCAAAGTTGTATGAAATGGTCCCCAGATATGCGATTGCTGTTGTAGCGGCAATGCTTGTTAATAAGACAGAATTAAGTGTTGCTGTGCTTTCCCAAATGAGGCCTCATCTCTCCCTTCATCTCTGTGGTGCAGCCACAGAGAAGCTATTCATGCAGGTTGATTTAAAGATGTTTTCTTTTGATAAGGGACAGCTCCCAAAGGGGGATGCACTTAGCTAAGCCTGGCTATCATGATCAATGGTCATCCATTGGCGCCTATCTGTCTAGGGAGTGCCAGATGGACATCTGGACTGCATTCCTAGGTGTCAGGAGTAAATGACTCATATCTCACCTTGATCAACCAATCAGGGACTGGTAGGGCCGAGTAACCCACGTGGGACTCTGATGCCCATGGAACTTTCAGCCAATGAATGAGCTGAAGTTCCTCCAGGTAAAAACAGGCAACACAGAGCTCCAAGTGAATTCTGTGAACTTTTTCGGACTATTCTAAAGGGAATTCAAAGGAGAATTCCAGGGCAGGACGGCCCAGGAGCAGAAGGCAGGACATTCTCGCAGCGTGCCTCCTGACCATCCTGAGACTCAGCCCGGACAACCACGGAACGGCCAGTGTGTCCGAGTGCCAGAACTTTGCTTTGTTCTAAGAGTCTAGAGCGGAGGTTGCCAGAGAGTAACCAGAGGATCCACCCGAGGTTAGCATCAGCAGCAAGCCTCGTGAACAGGTCAGAACTGTGGACAGCTGAATCACTATTCAGAACTAGCGCTTCATCAGGAACGAACCGGTCCTCTTCCTGACCTGCTGGGACCCACAGTCATCTTTTCTCCTGAGCACAACTTTGCTAGTTTCAGCCAAAACTAACTAGCTGGTCTTCAGAGAGCTGTGCAGAGCATCAGCAGGGCACCGTCGCAAGCCGCACAGCACAGCCTGGCACGGAGCCAGAGAGCTCACAGGAGATCTGAATCCCCAGAGATTGGATGAGTATTCAACTTCACTGCATTACTGCTCGAGAATTCAATTGTTATCCCAACCAGTTGATATCAATTTAATTCCTAAGAGTTATGTACTTGTTTTGAGTATCTAATGTAGAAGTTATAACCAAGTTCATTTACGAAACGGTTTAAATGAATGATATACTGAATGTATGTCCTCTTGATATATGTAACTCTTCGTAACTGATTGAATATATACCTTTTGTATTCTGATAACCCTCTCGATAAGATCTGTTAGGTTTACATGCATATTCTATGTATTAATAAATTTATCCTCGTGTATTAGTACCTGTGTGTGTGCGTTGTTTGAGTTATATCGCAAGGTTGGATTCTAAAGCCATTAAAAGAATCAATTTTGTGATTTACGGCTACAATTAATAATTGTCCCTGTAAATGCCCAAACCCTACAGAACTGGTGCCTTCAGAGAGCACACTACACTGTATAGAATGAATTTTAAGTAAAAAAAATTATTTAACACGAAAACTAAGCTGTTTACGTTCCTCCGCCTGAGATTATAGTCACTCGTTGCTACGAAACGCAGAAACACAGCCACAGGTAACTAGCAAAGAGAGGACATTAGCTAGCCAATATGATAAAGGAATAAATGATTTTTTATTTCTTTTGCACATTTATTTGAACATTTCCATCGATTGTACAAGCACTTGGAAACTTTCCAATCCCTAGTTCGTCTGCATTTTCCTTTATGCTCCCACTGGCACTGGTCTGTGTCTTCTAGGATATAATGCCGGCGATTTGTGTTAAAATTGGGTTTCCAATAACGCCGCAGCAAACTCTTGTTCTTATGTCCACTATAATGGACAATCTCCCTTGCTTTTAACCAACCGTTTCATTATTTCCTAAAATGAAAATGCAACAGAATTTTGGGGTGTCCCTATACCAGAGACTACGGTACTGCTTCAGAATGGTGATTGGCTGAAACCATCTGACTACCCTCTGATTGGGGAAAAAAGACCTGCTGATCTGTTCTACACACCAGGAAGACAAAATATGTTGCATTTATTCGAAACGCGTATCTTAAAAGTTTAATTAAGAAGTAAAAGCCTTACAGCGTACACAGATTTCTAAACTGATCAGGAGGAAGAAAAATCACCCGTGTTTCGTGCATAAAAAGTGGTTATTAACTATCGAAACCTGTTTTTATTTTGCCTGGCAATCTACCTGAATGCCGAACTACAGTATCTGAGAAGAGACACAATTGAACTAGTGTTGATAATAAAAGAGAGTCCCCGTTACCCCCATTTTGATTTAAATCGCAAACGCGTGTTTAATTAAATGTATTTTTTTATTCATAATCAGACAAATGCAACGTAAATTGTTATCTTTGTCTTCTAAGTATCTTAATAAACTTTCAGCATAGCTTTCTCCCCGTTTAGATTTATTTTTCTTGGGATTTTGGGATCAAATGTGGAAAGATTAGATTGTAATCGTTTTTATTTTTTAAATACAGTTTAGAAAAGTGTAATCTATACTAAAAAGCTGTATTTATTTATACCACTCGATACTTATATTTATGGAGTTTAGTTGGTACTGTTTAAACTTTTAATTATTTTAAATTGTATTACAGCATTGTACACATGCTTGAAAGAGAAGAGAGAAAACGCAAGCCTTCTTCAGGTGCTTATGTCCATATCTTCGCAAGGGAATCAGTGTGAATTGTAATACTAATTAAATGACCGTGGGCACTTTCCACCCCCTCTGACAGCAGGAACATTCCTATTCTTAGCTCAGTAGCTTATTACAATATAGGGTGTTCAAACCGTTTTTTTTTACACAGTGACACACCGTCGCATTGTGAATCTGTTTTTCTGTGTTTACAAAGAAAGTGGAATACAGTGATACTATCTGCTATATAGATACATATTTTTAGATATTTAGACCCTTAAATTAATTTAATTTTCAATTAAGTGTGAAAAGGCAGTTTTTAAAACATAGATTTGTTTAACAGTTTTATCCTTTCCATGTTGTTTTAAAAACAACCACACATATTTCCTTAAGTATGTGTAGTTACATACACAAATATACATACAGTACATACAATAAGCCCTCCTGTTTTACAAACTTTGCTTTAACTGATTTCGGATTTAACAGATTTTGTATTTAACAGACAAAATCTGCTACAGGGGAATGTGTAAAATCAGAAATACCGGACTTCCACCATGTTAATGGACACAGTAAAGTGCAAAAATAATAAAAGAATAAAAAATTTAAACATTTTTTGTACAAAATACCTTTAAATAAGTCTAAAAAGCATGAATAACAAATATGCTCTAAAGTGAAGGCCAATAGGTAAAGGGTTATGATGGGTGTTGTCTGTGTTTTGTATGCTTTAGAGCTCTTTAAAAACAATCATTATAAAAAATACACTAAAATGTTTACAATATTTCAAAATTATAACTCTGTAAAATGTGTGGATTTAATTTCCCCAGTGAACAGGATGTGCATTTATTAATTCTAGAAAAAAAAAATCCTTTCTTGATTTCTCTAGTTCCTAGTTTTCTAGTTCCCTTTAAAATAAACTATTATTCCACAATGCAGAGTATTACATGGCCAGTATTTACATATGATATTTGTGATTTAAAGAAATTAACACAAGCAGCTTTTGGGGATTTAAGTGTTGGCTGAGTTATTGCAGGATAAAACACTAGAGATGTTGGTAAGAAAAAGATAATTTTGGGAAAGTTGAGGAATACACTGATACAAGAACACTTGCTAATGAGGTTAGGCATACTTTTGATGAAGATGATGAAGTTAACAGACTCTATGTTTACATAGATACTGAAATGAGGATTGTATTTTAGATTTTGAGTAGTTGCTAGCATTGAACTCTGTGTTGGATGCACATGAATTGAAGGAATGGGCAAACATACTGTAGCTGATGCTGATCCACAGAGCCAGCATATTAAGATGTTTATAATTAGAGGCAATTTGTTTAAATAACTAGGTATGGATACTGATGTGCAAGAGAGGTGGAAAGGCTGTTTCCTTAAGCCAGCACTATAAAATGTTTTATTCTCAGTGAGATGCTGCCATTTCATAGTGGGTTTCTAACAGTGTGTATAGTTCCATCCACACAGTGCCTTTACTTCCATCCATTTCTAATCTCTTTATCCAGTACAGAGGATTTGGAGCCTATCCCAGTAAGCAACGGACACAAGGCAGAATACACCCTGGACATAGCGCCAGTCCATCACAGGACAGACAGACACAAATACATACACACCAGGGCCAGTTTTCCCATAAACCCATTAACTTACCAGTATGTTTTGGAGTGCGAGAGGGAGTTATATCACACATATGGAGAAAAACCATGTAACCCAGAGAGAACATGCAAACCCCGCACACAGGACAGCAGGAATTGAACCTAGGATCCCAGTGCTGCAAGATAGCAATGCTAACCACTTTGCCAAAATTTGAAATGGATGGATATTTTAGTTATCTTTCTAGTTCACAGGTTTGCATGCATAATTTAATTTTGAAAGCCACTGGGACATCAGGTACTACTGTTGTATTTATGAAAAAGAAACAAAACAAAAAGCATACTAACAACTGTGTCATCCTACTCCTTAGTTAATACATTTTATTATTTGTAAACAGTTAACATTGTTAGCAAAATATTTTGAATTATATTTTACCCTGTTTTTTCTCAAGTTTGTATTTAACGTATTATATGATAGTCAGATTTAATGTATATTTGAACAATGAAAATATATTTTTACAAGATGCGGGGGAAAGTGCAACAACTTATTACAGTGCTAAATTTAATAATATTGATTACTAATAGTTTATGCTAACACCTTACTTTCTTAATTTGATGTATTTAAAACAGTGAACTGAGGGAACATAACATTCAGAAATACAATCGAAAATAGTTTTGTGGTGTTTGTATAGATGAAACATTTCTAAAATGTATAACGTAACAAAATTAAAGACGTTTAAAATCTGTAATCTTTCCACTTGTAATGTCATTAGAAAGTACAAGTTTCTGCTTTGTCTAAGGATGGTATCAAAAAGTAGTCTAAGTGGTGAGAAAGCTGTGCTTAATGATAATTAAGGGACTTAAAAGTAAAAAGAGATGCTTCATATTGCTTGATTAATTTAAAAAACTAAGTTATAAATGCAGACGCGATTGGTGCCATTAAGTGCTCCAGGCAGCGGAACGTTTGTTCTGTACTGCTGAGCTCCGCGCCTCCTCCCTCTCTCGGTGCCATGCCGGGTCTAAATATCTAAACATATGTATCTATATAGCATGTAGTATCACTGTATTCCACTTTCTTTGTAAACACGGAAAAACAGATTCACAACGCGACGGTGTGTCACTGTGTAAAAAAAAAAAACGATTTGAACACCCTATATTGTAATGAGCTGCTGAGCTAAGAATAGGAGTTCCTGGTGTCAGAGGGGGTGGAAAGTGCCCGAGGTCATTTAATTAGTATTACAATTCGCACTGATTCCCTTGCGAAGATATGGACATAAGAATATTCGTGTGTGGTCAAAAAATGGCATTAAGCACTTAAAATTAATATGGTTAATAATAATAAACTGTAACATGCTGTAACAAGATTGGCTAAACTGGGAAGCCTGTTCCCACACACCCTGCCCCCACTACCATTAGAATATACACAAAGCACTCCCCAGACTGTCTGCCCGTTTCACTGTTACCTGGATACCTCTTTGTTTAGAACTCACCCTCCCCCCTGCCTGTCTGGCTTCTTTTAATCCTTCTGTGCCCGGATTGCAGCGGGTAAGATGTTTTTCCAAGAAAGAAAGAGAAATTAAAAAAAGAGAAATTTCACCAGAGCCTCTTCTCTTCTTGTGTCTAATTAGATGAAAGGCAGCGACCTTAATCAAGCCCAAATCATAATTGAACCCATTCAGAGCCTACATTACATTTTAGCATTTCATTCTGAGTAGAAACCCTCACACCTGAAGAAGGCTTGTGTTTTCTCTCTTCTCTTTTAAGCATGTGTACAATGCTGTAATACAATTTAAAATAAAAGTTTAAACAGTATCAACTAAACTCCATTAATATAAGTATTGAGTGGTATTCAATAAATACAGCTTTTTAGTATAGATTACACTTTTCTAAAATGTATTTAAAAAATAAAAACGATTACAATCTAATCTTTCCACATTTGATCCAAAAATCCCAAGAAAAATAAATCTAAACGGGGAGAAAGCTATGCTGAAAGTTTATTAAGATACTTAGAAGACAAAGATAACAATTTACGTTGCATTTGTCCGATTGTGAATTAAAAATACATATAATTAAACATGCGTTTGCAATTTAAATCAAAAGCGATTTAAATCTATAAAAATGTTTATATTGTAACGCATACTGTACAGCCTCCATTTCTCTATAAAAATTTAAAAGATCGTTTGAGCAGCCTAAGAGGGGGGTTCTGCTCTCAGTGACAGCTGACAATCCCCCATACACTCAAGTGACAAATTAATAATGCCAATGTAAATGTCGTATTTACAATTTGTTCATAATAGAAATGTTAAGTTCTCTTAAGCTTTGTGATAGTTTACCCAGGCAGCAAAAGATCAGCTACACTGGGAAGATGCAACACCGAAGATATGATTAATAACCTTTTAAATCTGAAGGGAGATCTAAAGGGATCCCCCCACACACACACGCACGATAGAAGCAGGAAGCAGAAGCAGGGACAGCTGTCAGAAGGAAACAAGGTGACTATTCATTGTTATTAAAAATGACTTACATTCGAACATGTTGTGATATGTAGAAATCTAAAAAGTCAATTAATTGTCCATAGTATTGCTATTTTATTTTTTTTAAAGAAATGTTTGTTAAAAGAAAAGTTGTGGCACCAGCTGGATTTGAACATACAACCTCCGGTTCAGAGGTCAGGAACGTAGACCACAGTACCACCCACAAGGTCACATGAGGAGAGGCGAAACAGCCCCACATACAGAATCAACAGACATTGTACAGCGTGTACTACTGTGTTGCAGTATATGAATATAATTATATCGTTATTAATTTCTTTAGATATGCGATTCCATATTATATTAGCAGAAAAGCTTAAAACTACCACTTTTTATACACGCTATTTCACATGTTAGTTAAAGACTTTGATGCTTAAAATGTTTCGGGAGAAATGGAATACTGGTGTGTATTTTTTCTTTAAAGTACCGAGACCAGCCATATACTGTAATACTGTATGTTTATGTTCCAAAATTAATATCGTTTATGGCCTTCACATGCATTACAGTATGCTCCTATTCTTTTTATGCTCAGCTACTTAGATTTCCCTTCAGTGGTAAAATTCCATATAAATATTCAATACTAAAACGGGCACAGTAAAGACATTTAAATCTTTCTACGACCAACCAATGCACCACGAGTGCCCCTGTCAGTCTACCAATCATGTACCACAGTATTGCACGTCATCGCGCGTCACGATTTGCAAGGACGTAGCCAATTACCCGCGGTACGTGTCTGTGCCTGCATCTGTATGTCATTTTTAAGCCATTTTTTTGACCACGCACGAATATTCTTTTCTCCATATCTTCGCAATGGAAACACAGAACGCCTTCAAACCAAATGCATTTTAAAGACCATGACTTGTGAAAATTTTCACACTCTCAGTGAGCTAATTATCTTTTTTTAAACCTCCGTTTTTTCAATGATGCATAATTACGCACTAACTGGAACCTGGTGGACCACTCTATACACACGTTCACAATGTGAGAAAGACTGCTCAATACGGTTTTGTGTGACAAACCTGTATATCATCATAGGAAGCAGAACAGTGCAGTCTCCAATTCCCCAGACTGTAAACATGGGACCAAAGCTTTGTTTGATTTCTGAAACCCTTTCTTTGTATCCTCTTTTCATTCAGGTAAGGGTCAACTATATACACAATACTGCTGACAGCAGGAAAATTAACAATATTCTTTACTCAGCAGCATATTAAAAACAGCTCCCATGATGTACCAACCGATTTTTTACACAGAAGACTGACACAGCTTTGCGTTCTGAATCTCTTTTTCTCGTGCTTTTATTTAATGTGGCACTATGCACTGGGATAGGGGAATGCTGTTCAGAAGACAATAGCATTCAAACCACAGCACCCACAATGCTGCAAGTAAGTGTTTTACACACTAAGCAGGTCCTCTGACCTTTCCAAGCCTTGCTTTGGCTTGTGAAACCTTTTCGTTTTATATTGGCACCATGAGACATGCAATACACTGGGATAGTGGGGTCTTCTTCATGACTCAATTTCTTTTTAAGCACAACACCCACAATGCTGCAGCTAAGTGTTTCACATACTAGGCCGGTCCTCTGACCTTTCCCAGCTTTGTTTTGGGTTGTGAAACTTTTCTTTATTTTTTAATGATTTTTTGAATATAGCACTACAGGTAATATACTGAAATAAGGGGGTCTTCTTTAAAATGCATCTGGTTTGAAGGCGTTCTGTGTTTCCATTGTGTTGATATGGACAAGAGAATATTAGTGAGTTGTCAAAAAAATGTGATAAAAACGACAAAGTGAAGGCTGTGAAAACAGTCACAATGTACTTTATACACAAAGCAAGTGTTCTCGTAACCCTAGGAGGTTTCGTGAAAACGCTACTGGCATGCCAAAATCGTTATCGAACTTTACCCCGGTGCATGCCGGGAGGAATTCATGCACTACAGATGAAAGGGGGCAGGCACGTACAGTTCACTTTGAATCCACAAGTACTTTTCTCGGATGTTGCACAAACAAATCCTAATGTCCTGAAAGCATTGCAGCATGTTTGTGTCTCTCTTCCTGTAGCTGCAGGACGACTGACACGAATGGACAATCACAATCTGTGGCGTTTAGCGTGACATAGTCTTGCAGGCATCGTGCTGTCTCACTGCAATACTATACCGCTGGAGGAAACAGTCCATCTGGCCATGAAACTCATTTGAACGTCTAGCTACAGTTACTAACCATATCATGATTTATTCACAATATGTGGAATCAGCACGTCCCAGAGACAGCTTCCGATATCGTGAGCATTCTCTGATGGTGTGCTGCATGGCTTCTGGGTGTGTACGTTGGTGGTATAGTGGTGAGCAAAGCTGCCTTCCAAGCAGTTGATCCAGGTTTGATTCCCAGCCAACACATTGGTGAATATTTTCAAATGCTGTAATGAACCTAGGAATGCGACTAACAAAGCACAACCTTTTGAAAGAGCTAAAGCACTGCAAAACTGAATTGGGGAGAATCTTACTGGGGATTCTGAGCGATGACTGTGTAACCAGGAGGTTATGGAGGGGATATTTGAAATCTGACACTGAAATTGGTAGCTGTCTCTTTAAGACATGCACGTATGAGTGACATCAGCACGCCAGTAATTGTGGGAGTGGACAACGTACAGTTGAGCGTGGCCTGTGGCTACGCATGATGTGAATGCAAAGAGCATGTTCAAATAAGACTGATGTTCTGTGCATCTTGGATTAGGCGAGATCAAAGAGGAAATTGCCACTACCATATTTTTTGCTTTGTCTTTGTTATTATAGTATCTATAATAACAAAGAGCTATAGTAGCTCTTTGTGCATCCTGGTGTGTGTATATCTCCAGGTATATCTATGTGAAGCTTTTGAGTTAAAGGTTATACTGCATCCAATCTAAGTTCTGTAACAGAAAATAATACAACCCCTCATTTTTATGATTTCATGCAGATCCAGAATTAAAAAATCCCCATTTAAATTCATTGTAGTACGGTGTGTTCTTTGCCGGGCTACAAATTTTGGTACCAGAAATGGGGTATTCTGAGCATTTAGATGAAACTTTGGATGCCGTATAAGGTAAAATAAATAAAAAAATATGGTAGTGGTGAAGAGCTGCACTGCGGGTGTCTGGTCTGCCCAGAGAGGTGGGGGAAGGGACGTCCGGAGCAGGGACCCAGGAGAGGATCGCCAGCAGAACCAGCATTCTGGACTGTTCTAGTGCACGTTAGCAGATTCTTTAGTGCTATTTATCACTTTCTGTAGTCAGTCACTGAGTTTGAGTTTGTAGGCATCCTCTCATGAGGCACCAATAAATGTAGGGGTTTTGTGCATTACAGGGACAATTATTAATTGTAGCAGTAAGCCACAAAATGATTCTTTGATGGCTATTAGAAAACCAACCTTGCGGGATAACACACACACACACACGGATACTATTACACGACAATACATTTATTAAGGCATAAAATGTGTATATAAACATAACAGATCTTATAGTGAGGGTTAGCAGAATACAAAAGGTATATATTCGATCACGAAGAGTTACAAACCAAGAGGGACATACATTCAGTATACCATTCATTTATACCATTTCGTTAATGAGCTTTGATTTCAGCTTCTACACTAGATACTCAAAAGCAAGTACATCACTCATAGGAATTAAACTGATATCAACTGGGGTTGAGGTAACAATTGAATTCTCGAGCTGTAACTCAGAATGTTGAATACTCATCCAATCTGTGTGGATTCAGATCTCCCGCGGACACAAAGAAACAGTGGCAGGCTTGTTGCTGTGTCCAATCAGCATTCTCTGGCCTAGTGTCAGGCAGTGCTGGTTTGGCATGAGGGAAGTGGGAGAGACTCCTGCTGCGACGCTCTAGTAGTAGGCTCTCTGAAGACCGGCTAGTTAGTTCTGGCTTACTAGTGAGAGTTTGTGCACATGAGAAAAGCGACTGCGGGTCCAAGCAGGTCACACTCTTTAGACAGGAAGAAGACCGGTTCGTTCCTGATGTATTGCTAGTTCTGAATCCATACAAGAACAATTCTATAAAACGCTCACCAGATTACGTTTTAAGAAGGAACTGCAGCTCAGGTTCAGCCAAGATCTAAACTCGGATGGCAGGATTCAGAGTCCAGAGTGCGGACTGATGGCGCACGGAGGGTCCATATAGATCCCTCAGTGATCTTCCGCGTGTTTAAACTGCCAACGTGTGACTACCCTGTCCCCGTGACCTCATTGCTCTGCTCTCGCCTCTGTGCAGCCGAGCCCGACTCATGGTAAAGTGAAAAAAAAAATGCCCTCAACGTGTGATTTTCTCTGGAGCGAGGATAGATGTTACCTTTATATCACTGAACAGAATGTATGAGATGTGGCGGCTAGGTTCAATTTTTTATCCTGTTTAAAAGATTAAGGACTGGGGTGAGCGTGATTCACCACCCTAAGAGCCCGATGTGCGGACCAATTAAGCTGCATAGACTTGGTCATTTAACTATTCTCCATTCGCAGGGTTAAGGTTAATGAGAAAACATTGCTGACTTTTTTTTGCCAGCCACAAGCGCAGATTAGCAAGGTTTGTATTTCATCTTTTGCAAGTTGCATCCATTTAAAAAAAAGTCGTTCAAGACAGGAAATTAATACTTGCATTTAATTAAGTCTAGCCGTAGGAGGTTATCCATAATGACCAGTTCTGTACGAGAAGACAGAAAAAAAAGGCACCACTGGGATTCAGACCCAGGATCTCCTGTTTACGAAGCAGGCGCTTTAACCAACTAAGCCACAGCACCCCTGGAGTGGTGTCCTTTTACAACCACTTGGACACACCGCTCTGAGACATCTGCATTCGGTGCGCGCTCCGCCTGCTCGCTGAGCAAGTTGCCACCTTTACATACAAAAGCAACATCGACACCAAGAGAAAGGATGACAAATGGCTTTTATCTGGAACTTTTCATGTCAAAGGAGCTCAATGTGCTTTCCGTGGACAACAGGGCCACTGAACTCCACACCGGCCACTGAAGCACAGCAGTGGCTTGGTGGCTTGACATCTCCCAAAGAAAATGTTGAAATCGCATGTGGAACAGGAAAATGACCCTTCGAGTACAAGGGAAAAAAAAAAGATCATCTGGAGCACGCCAACACATGTACGGACAGCCTAGTTTTCTTGATGAGGTGGCCAAGTGGTTAAGGCAATGGACTACTAATCCATTGGGCTTTGCATGCATGGGTTTGAATCCCATCCTTGTCACATTCAGCATCTGACACATGTGCCCATTCAAAGTTGGCCTTGCTTTCTTTTGCTCTGGTACTAGAGCAGTACATTTTCTAGCTGTGGCTGAAGATGGTATAGTAGGCTAACATCGGTATCGAGCAGTGACAGTAACAGTATTTACTGAGAGAGAGAGAGGCAGCTCAGAAGATGAGCTCCTAATTTCTTTGAGATTTTATTGTTTTCTGTAACTGAACAAATAGTCTAGGAATAAGGCAACATCTAACAAAAACGAAAGAAAACCAAAGAAGTAAAGAAATAATTTATCATTGAAAAAAAAACAACAAAGCAAACATCTGAAAATCTGAAGACCAACTATAAGACACAGCTACACCTGAAGATAAAGGACCTGAGGAAAAACTTCAAAGAGAAAAATCTTCAAGAAATGAAGAGGAACAAACAGAAAAAAAGGAACAATTAAAACAAGGAAATAGAATAAGAAGACAAGAAAGAAATAAAAAGTACACCAAAGGAAACAAGAAGGAAAGGGAAAATACAAGCAGCATCAAGAGAAGCCAAGAACTCAGCCATAAGCACGAAAAACAACTGGTAAGCCCTGATCTTTCTTCTCCTTATTTGAAGAGGCCTCTAAAATTGAACTGATTTACTAAATAAAAGTAAAAAAAAAGTCTTTAGAAAAAGTTACCTTAAAGTTTAAACTAAACCAAATACCACTTGGGCCCATTAAACTCAAAAGGCCAAAGTTGAAGAACCTGTTCCCAAGCAACAGTGGGGCTGATTGTATTCAAAACGCCCTAGCCAGGCTGTCTTTTTGCTCTTCTCACCTGGGCCGATTGTATTTAAAAGAAGCAAGATGAGTACAGAGCAGAAGACAGCCCCACTGGACCAGCCCTGCCCTCTCAGCACAGTACTCCAATACCCTGAGGACGCAAAAACCGTTAAGACCAGGAAACAGTACAAAGACACATGGATGAAGGAAAATCCAGAGACCCTTATCGCTGACTACTGCCAGGCAGGAGAAAAACACATTAAAACCTGCTCTTCTTTACTGAGCACCCAAATGCCTGGCACACAGCTGTGTGCAAGACATATACAAACACCACGAGAAGGGGCATCAGCAAAGGCAGGCAAATCTCCATAGGGGGTGACAGTGAGCTAGAAGACACTGTCCTGACCGTCAACACTTACCACAATGGTACAGTGATGATAAAGGGCAGTGAGGCTGCTCTGGAGCTATTTGAGGAAAAGTTCACAGACCTGAAATCACAGGCTGACCTGGAGAAACCTCCCCCAGAAACAGGAGAGAGATCCAGTAGCCTGATGCCTACCACACCGGAGAGTTCAGCTCCACCTGACTCTGAGCCCACGAACACAGCCACAGCTACAGAACAGATCAGCAAGAGTGTAGCCCTAGGCAACACTGAATCACACCACCCAGACACACACGGCCCACACCAACCCCCCTATGACCACAGCACAGCGCGCCTCCTGAGAGAGAAACTCTCTGCTTTGGAGCTGGACTTCACTGAGTCCAAGGAACTGATGCTGGGGAGACTCACAGAGGGGCAGACAGCACAACAGCTAAGAGACGAGGTTAACAAACACAGGAACGAATGCAAAACCTCCAACAAACAGCTCAGGGCACAGATGGAAGAGTTGCTGCAGGACAACAGTAAGCTGCAGTCGGAAGTAGCAGAGCTGAGAGAGGAGGTGCAGCTCGCGGAGAGGACAAGCAAGACCCTCAAAGAACAGCTGAGGAAACTCACTACTTCCCACTGCAGCCCCGACTGCAACAGAACAGCCCTGAGGCCCAGAACACCCAACACACAACACCCACCCCCAACCCGCAAAGACACACCGACCCCCACACAACCTGACATCCCTACAACCCCCACCACCAACTCCCACTTACCCAGTACCCCCACCGTAGCAAACACCACACCCACTGCACCCCCCGGCATCCCAGATCCACTCACAACATCACTGCCCAAAAGCACATCCACCTTGCCAAACACTCAGGGTGACCCACACACACACCCAGCCCCAGAGACGGCCCCACCTAACACCTCCACCTCACACACTACACCCCCCATGCAGCCCCCCGCCTGGCAGCACACCAGACACCAGAGGCAGATGCACGGAAGTAGCCCTTCTCATTGACTCCAACGGGAAGTACATCGATGAGCACAAGCTCTTCCCGGAACTACAAACAGCAAAGCTCTGGTGTCCGACGACGGAGAAGGCCCTGCAGCTGCTGTCCAGGTCTGTCCTGGGAGCCCCACGGCACATCATCATCCACACCGGCACCAACGATCTGAGGACCTGGAGGGAGCAGGTGGCCCAGTCCATTAGGAGAGTGGCAGAGAGGGCCATACAGGAGTTCCCTCGCTCCCAATTGTCATCTCCACCCTGCTGTCAAGACAGGATGAGCAGCACCACACCATCCAGAGAATCAAAGCTGAGATCTCACAGTGCTGTGCCCTGCTCCCAAACGTCTACCTGGCCCATCACCCCACCCTTGGATCACAGCATCTACATGACCATGTAGCGGCGAGGCTTATTAATAAGGCAGAATTAAGTGTTTCTGAGCTTCCCAAATGAGGCCCCATTTCTCTGTTCATCTCTGTGGTGCAGCCACAGAGAGACCATTAGTGCAGGGTGATTTAAGGTCCTAGGACAGCTCCCAAAGGGGGATGCACTTAGCTAAGCCTGGCTATCATGATCAATGGTCATCCATTGGCGCCTATCTGTCTAGGGAGTGCCAGTTGGACATCGGGACTGCATTCCTAAGTGTCAGGAGTAAGTGACTCATATCTCACCTTGATCAACCAATCAGGGACTGGTAGGGCCGAGTAACCCACGTGGGACTCTGATGCCCATGGAACTTTCAGCCAATGAACGAGCTGAAGTTCCTCCAGGTAAAAACGAGATTCAGATTCGGGAGATTCAGTAAGATTCAGGAGGAGACTTCTGTGGACTTTTCTAAAGGGAATTCAAAGGAGAATTCCAGGGCAGGACAGCCCAGGAGCAGAAGGCTCCCAAGGGCAGGACATTCTCGCAGCGCGCCTCCTAACCATCCTGAGACTCAGCCCGGACAACCATGGAACGGCCAGTGTGTCCGAGTGCCAGAACTTTCCTTTGTTCTAAGAGTCTAGAGTGGAGGTTGCCAGAGAGTAACCAGCAGCAGGCCTCATGAACAGGTCGGAACTGTGGACAGCTGAATCACTATTCAGAACTAGCGCTTCACCAGGAACGAACCGGTCCCCTTCCTGACTTGCTGGGATCCACAGTCATCTTTTCTCCTGTGCACAAACTTTGCTAGTTAAAGCCAACACTAACTAGCCGGTCAGTGAGCATCAGCAGCGCACCGTCGCAAGCCGCACAGCACAGCCTGGCACGGAGCCAGAGAGCGCGGATTGGACAGCAACAAGCCTGCAGCTGATTGTTTGTGCCTGCAGGAGATCTGAATCCCCAGAAATTGGATGAGTATTCAACTTCAATGCATTACAGCTCGAGAATTCAATTGTTATCCCAACCAGTTGATATCAATTTAATTCCTAAGAGTTATGTACTTGTTTTGAGTATCTAATGTAGAAGTTATAACCAAATTCATTTATGAAACGGTCTTAATGAATGATATACTGAACGTATGTCCTCTTGATATGTGTAACACTTCGTAACTGATTGAATATATACCTTTTGTATTCTGATAACCCTCTCGATAAGATCTGTTAGGTTTATATGCATATTTTATGTATTAATAAATGTATCCTCGTGTATTAGTACCTGTGTGTGTGCGTTGTTTGAGTTATGTCGCATGGTTGGATTCTAAAGCCATCAAAAGAATTAACTTTGTGATTTACTGCTACAATTAATAATTGTCTCAGTAAATGCCCAAACCCTATAGAACTGGTGCCTTCAGAGAGCCACTACATTTACATATTTGGCGTCCCTGAACGGCTATGAAACATTACATATTTGGCGTCCCTGGGTGGGCGTGGCAAGACTGAAATGAATCAACCAAGCGGAATAATTCAATATAAAACGCCGCGGGTTTCATACACGATAATACAGTGTGCTGAAAGCCGAAAGAAAAAGTTCCCCTTGCTCTTTAAGCAGTGCTTGAGTGTTTTGTGATCTTTTGCGATCTACAGGGTTGATTGCATACTTGATCTTGTGGTTTTCTGTGGTAAAACTGTGATTTCGTGCTTAAAAGTAATACTCTTTAAGTTTAACGATGGTTGCTAAAAGGTCTGAATTCGAGTCGCTATTAAGCACTCTCTCTAGCAGCGACAAGTCTGACCACGATCTCTTCCATATCTCCGTCAGCGGAGAAGCTAGAAGAATAAATCTCCATTCTCTGAGAGAGCTAGCGAAGGACATAGAGAGATTTGACCCTGCAGTGTCAGAGAATAATATCGAGAGTTATATTCAAGACCTCAGGTATAACCTGCAGTTCCTGCCAAACGCCACAGAACAGGAGAAAGTGTTTCTGGTCAGGAAAACTACCAGCAGAGCTGTACATGAGTGGATGGCTAGGCAGATGAAAGAAGTCTGTAATGACTTTGAACAGCTTTGTCATGCACTTATCGAAGAATACAGTGCGTTTATTGACCCGACTGCCGCGATAGCCGCCGCTCTTAACATTAAGCACGAGAGAGCAGAGTCCCCTCGCGAATATTACGAGAGACTTAGACGAACTTATTTTGCAGGGCGAAATGATGAGGGTTGCGAAGAGAACACACATTTCAAGGGTTTATTCATTGCGAATCTCCACCCATCAGTCAGAAAGATGATCTTAATGCATACAGATGCACAGACCATGAAAGTGACTGATATTAAGAGATTCGTGCAGAAAGCCTGGGAGTATGATGTCCAAAGTCGCTCTGAGCAAAAAGCGGCTAAAGCGACTGTGTTCGCTGTTAGAGCCAGCAGGGTTAACTCCCTCCTGCTCGAAGGAGCACAGGCTCCTGAGCTGGCTAAGCCCCGTTCCAAAGCATGCACACAGTACCGCACCCAGCGTCCTAAGTGCCATGAGAACACCGGGGGAGGGAAAGGGCTAGATAAAGCTGAACAAAAGGATTCAGTAGCCGCCCGCCTGGCCAGGCTTGAACAAGCTTTATTAGGACAGGGACAACCGCTCCCCAAGGCTGCCGGAAGCGTGAATGAGCTGATACTCTCCACTGGAGGAGGCGGAGACCCGCCCCCTCCCACTCCCTCAGTCTATCTGATTGAGCGGAAGGGTTCCTGCCTGGATGAGGTCAGCCACTCCCAAGCGAGTGCTGACTCCACCCCTGAAGTCACAGAGCAGGCAGTAAAACACAGAGGAAAAGCAGGAAGCTTTTACCTCAAGGCTGCCATGGGAGATGTCTTACCCAGTGAGACACTGATTGACACTGAGGTTGAAAGGTGTTTGATGTCACACGGCAAGCTCAAACGGGTTGAAAAAGAAAAGGGTATGCGACTCAGAGTGGAACCTTTGGTGGATCACCAGAAAGGCAAAGTGTGGAAACAGGTCAAGGCTCCTAAGCCTTCTGTACAGAAGGAAAGGGGGGCCAAGAGGCAGACTGTGCTCACACAGTGCCCACCGAACACAGAAGCCTATGTGGAGATTCCTTCTGTTCCCTCTGGACAAGAAATAAAAATATTTTCTTGTTCCCCGGATATACAGGGAAGTCGTGTCCCGGCTGAGGTCCCAACAGCCTCCCTGCCACAGGAGCGGGGCTCCAAGCAGCCGCCTGATCCACCAGGTAAAGCACACCCCTTTTACATCCCTAAAGAGGAGTAGATCTCCCCAACTGGCGATGAAAAGGAGCTTTCCCTGTGCACCCTGGCACCCAAGAGGGGTCAGGACCACCACCCTGCAGTGGTGGAAGGGATCCAGATGGCAGGAGAGCAGGTTGGTGATGTAGCCCTCGCCCTTAGCCCTGAGAGGTCCTCTATCAGTGAGGATCTGCTTGAGCAGCTGTCACGGGGCCACCGCCAGGTGCCCCTGGTGCAACATTCACAGGTTAGACAGGAGGTCCAGCTGGACGCTGAGACTACTGCGCTGTGGACACACCTGATCCCAGGTGCCGATTCCCTCTGCTGTGACCCAGGGAACCTGCAGTCAGGTAACATTATTTCTCACAACTACCAGGTAGTGAGTGAGACTGACCTGATTGTTCCTGCCTCGACAGCAGGGTTTCCAACACACCCAGTCCCCCAGAAGGGACAGGGAATGAAAGCCGAGCCGGTTTTCTTACAGCCACCAGCTCAGTCTGTCAGTCTGAGTCTGACCAACAGTGGTTCACCCAGACTGGAGCTGGATGGTCAAGCCACCCGCCTGCCAGTGCAGGACATCGCAAAGAGGGGTGTCAGAATCCCCGCCTGTACTGACATGGGCCTGGTGGGTGATAGTGAGTTCGAAGACAGTGAACTAGCTATGTCAGTGCTGGGGCAGCTCCCTGAACCCCTAGCGAGGGAAGGGGGGAGCGAGCAGGTGTCCTACACCCACGCCCAGCTAACGATTGTGAACATGCCGATAGAGGGATTCCTCAATCAGGAAGGGGGCAGGGTGGACCTGAACAGTGAGAATGGGGTAACAATCCCAGATCACTCAGGTGCTCCAGATGACCACTCAGCCGAGGGTCAGGCATGCTCCACCGCTGCACCGCCCCCTGCAGGGTTCCTAGAGCACAGGCATGAACAAATCGAAAAGCAGATGCCCTGGAAAAGGAGGAGCAGCATCAGCAGCTGCGTCAGATCTCCCCAGATTTCCAGGATGTTGGTGCCCAAGATGCCACATGGCATACTGAGAAAGACACCATGTACATGCTGCACCAGCTTAGAAAGGCAACAGTCACTCAGAAGGAGATGACTGGGATCAGCCACCCGAAAAGACTTTTGGGAGGACTGATTGCTGCCGCCACTGTTGCACGTTTGCTTTTTCTGGTAGGTTTGTGTGCTACTGGCACTCTCACCCTGACTGCCCCAAGAAGGCAGGTGTCAGAGATTCCAGAGGGTAGTGACAGACTTTATCAACAGCAGCAAAAGTTGGAAAGCTTAGGGAAAATCCTACAGGCAACTTCCTATGCAACAGGGTTAAACCTTATTCCCCAACCAGTGGACATGATTGCCAGTGTTATACAGTGGGTTTATGCTTGTGTGCAACAGGCCAGAATGTTGACACAAGACCTGTTAAGGGAGTTTAGTGCCACTGTAGCCAGTCTAGCCATGACACAAATCCCAACCCACTCGATTCCACTCTTCTCAGTAGAGGAGTATGTGACATTAACCCCATCGCTCATAGCTCACCCAGAAGGCAATCCAAGATTGAATTTGGTTCCAAATCTTGAGATGGGTATGGCTACCAAAGCTATCCATTGGCTGTGTCTAAACGATTCACCAATGAAGGGTGTAAAGCTACTAACGAGCAAAGGGAGGTTAATGAACCCCATGAAGAGCAGGTGGGAAGTAAATGGCTGGTCAGCACACCACATTTAACTGTCACCATGACTTGTGACAGGCATGATACAGCTACCACAATGCAGCTACCTAACCAAATAGTTTTCCTGTAAGTTCCTGAGGAGGCCATAGTACAGCTTGAACTTAACACTGTACTGTCTAGAACCAGACAACATAAGACCAAACTTGAGGTCGTGGATGCCTTCAGGTGCAACACTATTGAATTGGATAGAAATCCAAGAAACAGTAAGCCCTGAAGAGGTACAGGTAGTTGAGTTTGCTTTAATGGAACAAACCTCCAAACCACCCTAGCAGATACCCAACACAGGTGTTGTGGTTTATCGGGGGGCTGGGAACAGGAACTGGTGTTATTGTAACACTGCTACCTGGTAGCTGGATCATGACTGACAGTGTACTCTGAATGATGTACTCTCACATCAAGATGTACTCTGGGTAGCATGAATGAGTCAAAGGTAGCATGTCAAAAGAAAGGAAGTGACTTCTCCCCAAATATCTACTACAGAGGTATCAGATATTGACAGTGAGCTTCCTGATGTGTAATTCCTAGACTTAGATAATGTCTCCTACCGTGTTTATACATACTCCAGATGTTATTCATCCTGTTTGTATCCAATGTTGGTTCCGGTATGAATTCTCGAGGAGTAATGTAGACATTTAAGATTAATGTTCTAATGGCAAGGGACATCACTTAACTCTGTTTTGTTTTGAAGGCAACAATGCCTCGGGACCTCGTGGCCTTCAAAAAGGGGGGATATGTAGCGGCGAGGCTTATTAATAAGGCAGAATTAAGTGTTTCTGAGCTTCCCAAATGAGGCCCCATTTCTCTGTTCATCTCTGTGGTGCAGCCACAGAGAGACCATTAGTGCAGGGTGATTTAAGGTCCTAGGACAGCTCCCAAAGGGGGATGCACTTAGCTAAGCCTGGCTATCATGATCAATGGTCATCCATTGGCGCCTATCTGTCTAGGGAGTGCCAGTTGGACATCTGGACTGCATTCCTAAGTGTCAGGAGTAAGTGACTCATATCTCACCTTGATCAACCAATCAGGGACTGGTAGGGCCAAGTAACCCACGTGGGACTCTGATGCCCATGGAACTTTCAGCCAATGAACGAGCTGAAGTTCCTCCAGGTAAAAACGAGATTCAGATTCGGGAGATTCAGTAAGATTCAGGAGGAGACTTCTGTGGACTTTTCTAAAGGGAATTCAAAGGAGAATTCCAGGGCAGGACGGCCCAGGAGCAGAAGGCTCCCAAGGGCAGGACATTCTCGCAGCGCGCCTCCTGACCATCCTGAGACTCAGCCCGGACAACCATGGAACGGCCAGTGTGTCCGAGTGCCAGAACTTTCCTTTGTTCTAAGAGTCTAGAGTGGAGGGTGCCAGAGAGTAACCAGCAGCAGGCCTCATGAACAGGTCGGAACTGTGGACAGCTGAATCACTATTCAGAACTAGTGCTTCACCAGGAACGAACCGGTCCCCTTCCTGACTTGCTGGGATCCACAGTCATCTTTTCTCCTGTGCACAAACTTTGCTAGTTAAAGCCAACACTAACTAGCCGGTCAGTGAGCATCAGCAGCGCACCGTCGCAAGCCGCACAGCACAGCCTGGCACGGAGCCAGAGAGCGCGGATTGGACAGCAACAAGCCTGCAGCTGATTGTTTGTGCCTGCAGGAGATCTGAATCCCCAGAAATTGGATGAGTATTCAACTTCAATGCATTACAGCTCGAGAATTCAATTGTTATCCCAACCAGTTGATATCAATTTAATTCCTAAGAGTTATGTACTTGTTTTGAGTATCTAATGTAGAAGTTATAACCAAATTCATTTATGAAACGGTCTTAATGAATGATATACTGAACATATGTCCTCTTGATTTGTGTAACACTTCGTAACTGATTGAATATATACCTTTTGTATTCTGATAACCCTCTCGATAAGATCTGTTAGGTTTATATGCATATTTTATGTATTAATAAATGTATCCTCGTGTATTAGTACCTGTGTGTGTGCGTTGTTTGAGTTATGTCGCATGGTTGGATTCTAAAGCCATCAAAAGAATTAACTTTGTGATTTACTGCTACAATTAATAATTGTCTCAGTAAATGCCCAAACCCTACAGAACTGGTGCCTTCAGAGAGCCACTACATTTACATATTTGGCGTCCCTGAACGGCTATGAAACATTACAACCATAAACACCTCAAAAAACAGACCATCGGACTCTTCACAAAAACTCTGAAAGACACCACACTGGGCAGACACCCAAACAGCACCCCAGAGAGAAACAGCAGGACTACCAGAGGAACACCCCAACACCCACACCCCCACCCCAGACCAGCTCAACCCACAAAGAACAGAACCAGCCCCATCCTACAGCCCTCCAACCCAGACCAACGACCGAACGGGACCAGAACCAGCGCTTCACCCCACGCCCCTCAGCCAGACCAGCAGCTGAACCAGGCCAATCCACAAACCCCCACCCAGCACAACAGCAGAGCTGGACCGAGCCCCTCCTGCACAGCTACGCTGCAGCCCTGGCCAGACCAGCAGTCCCGAGCGGTTTGGAGCTGGGAGAAATCTGGCAGCTCCTGAACCTCATCTGCACCCGGCTTATGAGCTAAACTACCACCACCCACAGCGACAGACAATACTGTTTTTGTTGATGATGTAAATGTCCGACACAAATTTGTTACAGTTCCAGAAAGCAAAAACAAACTGCAAAGATAATTCAAACGATAACAATGAGATCTCTAACGATAAGTATATGGAACATTTAGGGTCTGGGCTCGTCAGCATTTGGGCTGAAGAACACTGATCCTGACTTTATCAAGAATGTAAAGGAGACAGACATCATGATCCTACAGGAGACATGGTGTCGGGGAGACTTGGCTACCCACTGTCCCCCCGGCTACAAGGAGATCATGGTGCCCTTTGTCAAAAAAAAATCACCCGGGGCAGAGACTCTGGGGGGATCATTGTGTGGTACAGAGCAGAGATCAGTCACTCCATACAATTAGTTAAGAGAGAAGAGTCACAAGTTTGGCTTAAAATCAAAAGAAATACCATATGTACAGAAAATGAGGTTTTTCTGTGTGCTGTCTACATCCTACCCTCAGAATCCCCTTACTACAGTGAGGGAATTCTCCCCAGTCTCCACACGGAGATCGGTCATTTCCAGGGCCAGGGAAACGTGCTGCTCTGTGGTGACCTCAATGCACGAACAGGCACACTGGCAGACTTTACTAACACACAGGGAAACACTCATGTATTCGGACAATCCCCTCTGTACCACACACCAGTCACCTCACACAGGTGCAGCCATGACTCCACGGTCAACAGCACCGGGCGCGAGCTGCTCCAGCTGTCAAGGGCTGTGCCTGTACATCGTCAAAGGCAGCACTAGAGGGGACTCTCTAGGCAGGTTCACCTTCAGCTCAGCTCTGGGCAGCAGTGTGGTGGACTACGCCATCACCGACCTGGACCCCTCCTGTATCAGTGCCTTCACTATCAGGCCACAAACTCCTCTCTCCAACCATAGCCAGATCACACTCTACATGAAGAGAGCACACCAGCACAGAGACACACTGACACAGCCCAGCCAGCTGTACGACCTCAACCAGGCGTACAGATGGGACACAAACAGCCTAGACAGATACCAAACTGTACTGGGCGATGAAGAAATTCACATTCCTAAACACTCCGTATCAAACCAACAAATTAGGCATAAACTTGGCCACACAAAAACTAAATCACCTATTTCACAAACTGGCATCAAAATCTAAACTAAAAACAACTAAATCAAAAAACTACCAAAAAAAAAAAGCAAAAGAAAAGTGGTTTGATAGGGAGTGCAAAAACATCAGAAATGCACTACGAAAACTATCAAATCAAAAACACAGACAACCACAAAACACAAAACTACACCTCAGCTACTGTGATACGGTAAAACTTTACAAACACACGCTGAAAAAGAAAAGAAACACGTACATAAACAAACAACTTGCAGAAATTGAGGAGTCACTAAATCAGAACTGTTTCTGGGAGAAGTGGAACAATTTAAACAAATCAAAACCAGAAGAATTGGCCATCCAAAATGGAACAATCTGGCAAACATACTTTGAAAATCACTATCAAAGGCTCCCAAATACAAATCAATCAGACCAAAACACCATTTATGAAAAACTCAAAATTTTTGAATTGGCTATCAAAGACAACCAAAACCCCTTAGACTCACCTATCACTGAGCAGGAGCTACTGGACAAACTCCAGGCCCTCAGACCACGCAAAGCCTGTGGCCAAGATGGAGTCATAAATGAGATGCTGAGACACAGCAGCCCAAAGTTGCAACAAGCCCTGCTCAAACTCCTCAATCTTATCATGACAGCCGGATGTTTCCCCGAGGCCTGGAACCAATGACTGATCACGCCCATCTATAAGAGTGGAGATACTCTATCCCAACAACTATCGGGGCATCTGTGTGAACAGTAACCTGGGGAAGGTATTCTGCAGTATCCTAAATACACGAATAGTGGCCTTCCTTACTGAACACAATGTCCTGAGCAAGAGTCAGATTGGCTTCTTACCAGATCACCGCACATCTGATCACATTTACACCCTACACACACTGATAGACAAACACGTCCACCAAAAACACAAAGGAAAAATTTTTGCCTGCTTTGTCGATTTCAAAAAAGCATTTGACTCAATTTGGCATAAAAGATTGTTTTATAAACTACTCCAAAGTGGCATAGGAGGCAATGTGTACGACATAATTAAATCAAAAAACAAAAAACTCAGTCATCTTCTACAGAAGAAAACCATCAACACCCCGAACACCCTCACCAACCCTAACCTTGTTGTCACCATACCTTCTGACCTTTCCCTTTCACAGGATGAGCGATCCCTCCACAGCAAAGGGCTCAGTTTTGTACCAGTTCCCAGGAAGCTGGACATCCCCCAGACCAATGTCGACCTTAACCGCTTTTACCGCAGGATCCGTCTCAGAGCACATTTTGCCGACAATTCCTCTTCACAGGCAGCTGATAACAACCCGGTTATTGATGTCATTAACAACATTAATCCCAAACAGAGCTGTTGGACTCCCTCCTCTGGCCGTTTTCCACCAGTTGATTATTTCATCAACCAATGCACTAATCAAGCTCCCAAGGCACTCTCTATACCCAGTAAACATAGGTCTAACCTCACCCAAGGAGAAAATCAGGCGCTCCAGTCTCTCCGCAACAGGGATGATATCGTCATCAAACCAGCGGACAAAGGAGGTGCTGTTGTGGTGTGGCGTAAGGATCTATATATCTTTGAAGCCTCTAGACAACTAACTGACACTTCTGCCTACCTCCCTCTCCAACAGGACCCTACCACTGACTACCAAAAGGAAGTGGTATCCACCATTTCTCTTCTTATCAGCAGTAATGAGCTCCCCCAGGAGGCAAACCGGCTCATCATGGAACATCCACAGGTATCTCAATTTTACCTCCTCCCCAAAATCCACAAACCGGACAACCCTGGACGCCCCATCGTATCAGCATGTAACTGTCCAACTACTTACATCTCAGCCTTTCTCGACAGCCTCATGAGACCGCTGGTTGAAGATCTTCCCTCATACATCAAAGACACCAACCACGCGCTCCAACTTTTTAATGATTTCCAATTTCAGGGTACCGAATGCTACATTTTTACCATGGACAACACATCTCTGTACACCGTCATTCCCCATAATGACGGCCTTACAGCACTCAAGCACATGCTGGACAAACGCACAGTGCTTGATCCACCCACCCACACCCTGGTACGCCTTGCAGAATTGGTCCTCACACTGAACGCATTCTCTTTCAATAATCTCTTTTACCAACAGGTCAGTGGAGTTGCCATGGGCACCAGAATGGGACCCAGCTATGCCAACATTTTTGTCGGCTGGGTAGAAGAACACTTCTTCGCTTCCTACACTGGCTATGTCCCTGACCTCTACAAATGATATATTGATGACTGCGTTGGTGCCGCCACATGCTCCAACGATCAGCTTGAGTTCTTCCTGCACCATTTCACCAACTTCCACCCGTCCCTCAAATATACGATTAACATATCTTCCACTACTCTTCCGTTTCTATACATCCACTTGTCTATCAACTACCCCCGACTGTCCACTTCAGTTTATTACAAACCCACGGATTCACACAGCTACCTCCTGTACAGCTCATTTCACACCAACCACACTAAAAACTCTCTTCCTTTTTCACAGTTCCTTAGGTTACGACGATTATGCAGCGACGACATCGACTTCGAGAACCAAGCCCTCGAAATGTACTCATTTTTCATGACCATTAACCACAACTTTTCCATCCTACAGGATGATCCCTCCATTGGGGCCCTCTTTTCTGATCGCCCTATCATCTCATATCGCCGACCACCTAATCTGCGTAACCTCCTTGTTCACAGCTCCCTTGACCGCCCTCAACAACCATCCACACCAGGCACTTTCCCTTGCAACAGAGCTCGCTGTATCACCTGCAAATACACAGCCACCACCACACTCATTCAAGGCCCCTCAGGACAATTCCGGATCACCCAGAATGCATCTTGTACCTCCAGCAACCTTATTTACTGTATCTCTTGCAGTAAATGCCCAGCCATCTACATTGGAGAAACAGGAAGGAGACTCGGAGACCGTTTCAGAGAACACGTCAGGGCTGTAAAGATTAAAGATCTCTCCAAGCCCATTGTTTCTCATTTCACCTCTGACGGCCATGACCACTCTAATCTCTCCATCTGTGTTCTCAAAGACGGTTTTCCGAACTCATACATCAGAAAGACCACCGAAACTAAAATTATTCTGCAGCTAGGATCATACCTTCTCCCTTCCCTTAACGACAGACTACTGTTCTTTTAAATTTTCTCCATTCATTGGAAGTTTCATTTCACACCTCTCTGCACCCATTCTGACTTCACACCTCTTGATTGGCCTCTCTTTCTGTCCCCTGCTCCCGCCTCTCACTCCTCCTCCCTCCCAACCTTTGTTCTCCCGCTACTTTACCTTTGCCTACTGCCCTGTCTCTCTCACACCTGAAGAAGGCTCCACGGCCGAAACGTTGTGTTCTCTTTCTTCTTTTTTTCAGCATGGAATAAACCTTTTACTTGTTCCTTTGCAGCCTACGCATGCTGACGCAGCTACCCACCTGAATAATTAAATCAATGTATTCAGAGAGCAAATGTGCAGTGAAAATTGGAAACAAAAGGACCAAATTCTTCACCCAATGCCGTGGGGTGAGACAGGGCTGCAGCCTGAGCCCAACACTGTTCAATATCTATATCAACGAATTAACAGGAATGTTGGAAAAGTCTGCAGCTCCTGGTCTCACACTACACGACACAGAAATCATGTTCCTGCTCTATGCAGATGACCTGGTCCTGCTGTCGCCCACAGAACAGGGGCTGCAGCAGAACCAGACACAAAAAAAAGAAACAGACCCTGAGGAAGTAAAGGCTCAGTGACCACAGCCTGGCAATAGAAACTGGGCGACAGGCAGACCTGGCTGCCCAAAGAGGACAGGCTGTGCTCCCACTGCCAGCGGGGAGAAATAGAGGCAGAGGTGCACTTCCTACTGCACTGTGACAGATACTCTGGGATTAGAGAAACATCCTTCCCTAAATTCAGAAATCTAGTCCCAGAGTTCCCACACCTGCCAGATCACAACGGGTCCCAATCCTACTGGGAGAGGGAGGAGGGAACTCAGTTGAACTGGCAGCCCAGTATGTGATCTCCTGTCACAGCCTGAGGAACAGTGAGCCTGTCTCCCAATAATGCTCAATATGTTTACAGTATATGTAAATATTTTATGACATGTCTCTGTTGTAAATGTCTGTAATATGTCTGTAGATTTTATTTTATGTTTTGTTCTGTTAATTTTATTATTTGATTTGCTTTGGCAACACTGATTGTACCCATCGGTCATGATAATAAAGCACCTTGAATTGAATTGAATTGAACAGTATTTACGTGCCACTGCTCCCAAGTGGCTCTGGGTTAAGACCGCTCTTTCACTTACTTGCAACGCAAACGGAGAAAGCAATTTTTGACAGTCTCTCGAGAGACTGCGCTAGGTGTTTAGAGATAGACTTTGTCAGTTCCCCCTGGAATGATGGCCTCTCAAATAGTTTGTGATTCCTCTAGACGTTATACAGTACAATCAAAAGCGCAACAAAAGTGTTTTCTGTGGAGCAGGTTTCAGACCCGTAGACCAGTTTTATTTGTACAGCAGGACGCATTCCCAAATGCGAATCTCCTGTTTTAGAAATGCTTTGGGCGGCGTGAAATGAAAATAAGAAATCAATTCCAGATGCACATGGAAGCAATCAAGTGTTTCATCCGAACTGTTTCAAAGACTGCTCAAGAGCTTTCCTTTCATAAACGCGCAACGATTAATGATGGGGGTGCACCCTTCAATGCGCCTTACATCTCTAGGTAGTGATTGAGACGATTCGTAGCGTGTGCTCATTTCCATATATGCCCCGTGTTGCAGTGGTAGGATGACGTAAAATACTGCTTCGACACGTAACGGCATTATACTCAACTGCAGGAGCTGAGGGCTTTCGTAAGCGCGTAAATCAAAGGCAATTCCCGCGTCTAACACTAATGTAAATGCTTTTCAAAGTGCAGTGTGGTGCAGCTTGTAAAATCCTTGTCCACATTTCTCATTTGTTGATGTTTTTTCTGTCTGCCAAAGTTGCATTTTGACATCTGGACGGGGAGACTTGATCATTCGAACGTGAAGCTGCCCTTAAACCCTCTGAGGCGTATCTGTCTGCCGGCATGTATTTTTTCAAAGATTTTTTTTTGAACGGAGAGCGACTTTGAAAAGGTTTCCGCAGCCACATCGCACTCCATGTTAGTTTGTAGGAGGAATGCAGCGGTAGCGGAGCTTGCTGTAGTCGTAGCCGAGTGGCTAAGGCGATAGACTAAAAATCTGTTGGGGACTCCCCGCGCAGTTTTGAATCCTGCCGACTACGGCGTCTGCCGTACGTCACCGTATGCCTGCGCGGCAAAGGCAAAGTGCCGCTTCCCCTTTTTCTGGTACTTTTAAAACGCTAAATCGCTTGGACCCTCTGCCATGGAAATGAATTCTTCAGATAAGAACACGTTTTGTGTTCGCACGACCGATGTTCTACTTATGCCTTTGAAAACCTAATAAAGCTGAAAGAACCGACACGATAGGTTCTTGTAAAGCACGCCTGTAAAGAACTGTTAACATCAAAGGGTTTCAGTGTATTAACTGAGGAGAAGGCCTGATCGCTAATTGTTGACTTTTTATTTGGTGTGAGAAACACTCTCACTGAGCATGAAGTGCAACAAATGTAGCCGCAGAAATTGCATAACGCTTTCATTTATGCTATTGCAGACACCAACGTTGCCTAGATAGAAAACCGAAATAGCCATGGGTTTGCTTGCTGGTCTGAAGGATCTCTCTTCGAATCTCTATCATTTGTCAATGGAAGTAAAAGGCGCTGCAATCTGATACATGTTCAGATTCAAACCCGCAGCTGTTCTTCGAGTTTATTTTTTGACTAATTACAACTGAGTGTCGCATGAGCAGTTACATAAACTTATCTGGCATATTTTAACACAAATGCCATTCTTAAATTAAAACTAACAGTACATTGTCATGGACATTCAGTTACATACAAACAAGAGACAGACAAGAGAATATTTCTACCTTTCATGTGGACTACAGATGCAGCCATTCAAAGTGCGCGGCACTGACACGTACCGGAGGTAATTGGCTACGGCCTCGCGGATCGTGACGCGCAATGACGCAATATACCGCGGTACGTGACTGGTTGACCGACAGAGGCACTCGTGGTGCGTTGGTCGGTCGTAGGAAGATTTAAATGTCTTTACTGTGCCCGTTTTAGTATTGAATATTTATATGGAATTTTACCACTGAAGGGAAATCTTAGTAGCTGAGCATAAAAAGAATAGGAGCATACTGTAACGCGTGTGAAGGCCATGAACGATATTAATTTTGGAGCATAAACATACAGTATATGGCTGGTCTCGGTACTAGTAAACCATTTCTCCCTAAACATTTTAAACATCGAAGACTTTAACTAACGTGATACCGGAGGCAACAAGCAAACTTTTAGAATTTAATTAAAAGGGAATATACAGATGCAGCCATTCAAAACAAGCGGGGTATGCTGTGGTATAACACGGTGGGCGTGTCACAGTAAACCGCATCATACCGTATGCAAATTAGATTATGTTAATAGTATCTGGAATCACCTTGTAAAACCGCCAGGTGGAGCTAATAAAGGTTAACCTCTCCTGTACAGCATTTGAGCTGTCACCAGAAAATGTCAGTTTCGAATCACTGCTGAGGGACAATCTTTATTCAATTAAGAATTTAAGTTGTATACTCTTTAGATTTTTAAATTTAAACAGTGTATTACAGCATGTTAATCATTAAACATGAAAAAGGCGGTATATTTTATAAAAGCAAGATTGTTCTTTTGGACAAAAGTACACAACCTACGACCTTTATTATACATATTTTAATTATGCAGGAATATTTTATGCATCAAAGTCTTTACCGAAGATATTACTAATAGTATTAATAATGAATGACCTTGGACAAGCTGTAAGCTCAAAATATTACCCTGGTCCACATTCTTTGTAACCATCTTTGTAAACGAAAAGAGTTTATTTTTTCATTGACAAAAAGTAACACCACAGCATTTAGTTGATCCGATCACGCATTCGTTTCCAATGATACAAAGTAATTCTTGAGAATCTCCGATTCACCATGCCTTTCACATGCTCATAAACGATATTAATTTAGGAACATAAACATATTACTGTATGTAAACTGCACTGTATATTGCTGGTCTTGGTAGTTTAAAGAAAAAATACACAGCAGTATTCCATTTCTCCCTAAACATTTTAAGCATCAAAGTCTTACATGTTGTTATTTGGGAAACGTTTTTACGTGCTCCTTCTGGCCATATTAGGATTATATACTTTGTGAAAAGTGATAGTCTTTTAACCTTTTCTGTGAATTCGCTTGTTATCTAACAAATGCATACTTTTAGAATTTGATTAACAGGGAATATAATATGGAATTGCGTATCTAAACAAATTAATAATGATATAATTATATTCATGTACTGTCTGGCGGAATAAACTGAAGAGGTTAGTTAATGCGACACGGAATTATTAAGAATTATCACCTCTTTTTACACTTGAGAACAAATGAGAACATTCCACTCAGTGGGCGGTGCATTGTTATCTCAATCACCTGCTTATTCGTTTTACACCACTGGACTACAGGAGAATGTGACTGTACTGTATCTGTACAGAATGTGTGTTTCAATCAATACAGTAATTGATTACAATCGCAATCGCTAGTTTAATTAAATGCCTTTTTTGATTCACAATCTGAAAATGAAAACCGCGGTAAAGTCACCTTGAATTTAAAAAAACAATTTTGGCACGCCTGTAGCATTTTCACGAAACCTCCTAGAGTTGTGAGAACACTGGCTTTGTGTATAAAGTACATTGTGAATGTTTTCACAGCCTTCACTTTGTCGTTTTTATGCCATTTTTTTACCACGCACGAATATTCCTATGTCCGTATCTTCGCAAAGGAATCAGTGCGAATTTTAATACTAATTAAATGAAACTGGCTTCCATAAGAATCAGTATGGCTCAGAAATTAAATAAAACTTCACTCGCACCAAACAAATGTATATTTCTAAATATCACAACATGATCGAATTTAAGTCATTTTAATAACAATGAATAGTCACCTATGCGTTACAATATAAACATTTATATTGATTTAAATTGCGTTTAAATCGCCTTTATTTAAAACCCATAAATAAAGCTGATACTGTTTAGACTTTTAATTATTTAAAACTGTATTACAGCAGCACAATGCACAATGCAACGTAAATCGCTATCTTTGTCTTCTGTGTAATAATGTTCACCTCTCTGTCCAGCAAATTAACAATAGTAATAATAATGAACTTTATTGTATATGGCGCCTTTAAAGGTGGCTCCTCAAAGCGCTTTACAGGTTAAAAACAATAACAACAATACTGTTAGGCTGGGCAAACGATTTTTTTTTTAAGAAATACAAAATGAGATATAATGATGTGTTCCGGCTTAGACATTAAAGAAGAGCATAACACGTGGGCGGCGTAGCGGTTGACTCTGGCTTTCCCATCTACTGTATACCGATACACTGCAAGTACAACCCCCCTCTCTGCGGGAGTGCTGGCTGTGACGAATTAAACCGGTTTCACAGGTATTTTCAAAGTAGAAGAGGGCGAGATTTCCAGCGAAAGACACCTCCCCCCCTCAAAAACCCAGTAAGTACAGTACTTACTAGTTAAGAAAGCTAGGCTCCTCAATGAAATCGCTTTAACATGCTCATACGTTGGTGTAACAGTCCGGGCGTGGCAAGCTTCTAATGTCTCCCAACTACGGCGAAAGGAACATTTCTTTCATTGAAAGACAATGAACATATTCTAGCCCTAAATGAATTAATAGCAAACATGGTTTACATAAAAGACATTTTTCCAAGAAAGTTTAGCCTTTGTCACTAATGAAACCACTAAATAAAGACATAAATATAGAAATCTTAAGATTTTTAAAATACATGACTTTGCTAAAATTTATTTAAAAATAAAAACGATTACAAACGCCAGCGGAGAGAGATAACAGGGGAGGGATGTTGGTTTTGCATAAGGGGCGGGGAAATGAGGTCTATTTGGGAATGTGGAGTTACATGTCCTGGCTGTTTGTGAATTATTGTTGTTGAGTATGGAGTGTTGAGGTATTGATTTTGTGTAATGCTTTATGTTGAAAATTAAGGTGGATTTTGTTTATGATAAAGAGGATGAACTGGGATGGGAGGAGGGTTTGGTTTTGCATAAGGGGCGGGGTTATGATAATTGGAGGAATTTGAGAGAGTTTAATGGTTTGATATATTTGATTTTGGATTGTGGTTGTTATCTATGTTTTTGGTTGGTATTATGTTTATATGGTTGTTTTTGTTGGTTGGTCGTTATTATGGTTATTAATAATACGATCTATAGTTGAAATCTGAGCCTAAATAAAAAGAAAAAGCATTTTCAGAAAGCAATTACGCTGTGTTTATGTAGAATAATGATTAGGTTTATGAGCGATCTAAATACCTATTCGTTTAAAACGCTATATAAAATAAAGTTTATTATTAATTTGCTGGACAGAGTGGTGAACATTATTATGCATAAGACAAAGATAACGATTTACGTTAAAAGACATTTAATTAAACACGGGTTTGTGATTTAAATGAGAATGGGGGTGACGGGAACTCTTAATCTAAATAAAAATAAAATAAATAAAACAGGTTTCGATAGTTAATAACCACTTTTTATGGACGAAACACGGGTGATTTTTCTTCCTCCTGATCAGTTTAGAAATCTGTGTACGCTGTAAGGTTTTTACTTCTTAATTAAACTTTTAAAATACACGATTCGAATAGAAAGAAATCCTCTTCCTGGTACAGTATGTATAGCAAACCAGCACGTCTTTTTTCTCCAATCAGAGGGGTGTCAGATGGTGTCAGCCAATCACCATTCTGAAGCCCTACCATAATCTCTGGTATAGGGAGAACCCAGAATTCTGTCCCAAAGTTTAAGTAGATAGATGATAGATAATTTTATTGATCCCGTAAGGGAAATAAAGTAAATCATTTTCATTTTAGGAAATTATTAAACGCTCGGTTAAAAGCAAAGGAGATTGTCTGTTATAGTGGACATAAAAACAAGAGTTTGCTGCGGTGTTATTGGAAACCCAAATTTAACAAAAAATCGCTGGCATTATATCCTAGAAGACACAGACCGGCACCAGACTGGGAGAATGCCCGCAGCGTAAAAGAAAATGCCTGATGAACTAGGGATTGGACAGTTTTCAAGTGCTTGTACAATCGATGGAAATGTTCAAATAAAAGTGCAAAAGAAATAAACAAAATAATCATTTATTTCTTTATCATATTGGCTAGCTAATGTCCTCTCTTTGCTAGTTAGTGGCTGTGTTTCTGCGTTGAGTAGCAACGGGTGACTGTTCTCAGGCGGAAGATGTAAACAGCTTAATTTTCGTGTTAAATAATTTATAAATAATTTTAAATTAAAATTCATTCTATACATCAATAGCATTTTTGGGTACCGTTTCATAACACTTTCATGCTTAAAATGTTTATAGAGAAATGGAAGACTGGTGTGTATTTTTTCTTTAAACTACCAAGACCAGCCATACACAGTACAGTTTACGTACATATAGTAATGTTTATGTTCCTAAATTAATATCGTTTATGACCTTCAGATGCGTTATGCTCCTCTTCTTTTTATGCTCAGCTACTAAAATTTCCCTTTAGTGGTAAAATTCCATATCAATATTCAATACAAAGAGGATTAAAATGTGCACAGTAAAATGATTAAATCTTTTCACTACCAACCAATGCACCACGAGTGCCCCTGTCAGTTATTTTGGCCAGCCAATCACTTACCGCGGTGCCCTGCGGTGGCTTGTGGGTAGTTTACTGTACCGCGGGTTTGTACCGTGCATTTTGAATGGCTGCATCTGTAATATGGAATCGCGTATCTAAAGAAATTAATAACGATATAATTATATTCATGTACCACAACACAAGAATAGTACACGCTGTACAATGTCTGTTGATACTGTTTCTGTAGGGCTTTTTCAACACTCCTCATGCGGCTTTGCCAGTGGTGCTGTGGGTTAGGTTCCTGACTCCATCATATGTTGCGTGTTCAAATCCAGCTGCCGCCATGACTTTCTTTTTTTAACAAACGTTTCTTTGAAAAAATAAAACTTTTCCCTGGGTCAGAGATTAAATAAAACTTCACTCGCACCAAACAAATTACCACACACTGAACACTGAACATGTTAACCCAAATATGTCTCACAATACTTTTATGGTACATTACTTTGCTAAAATGTATTTAAAAATAAAAACGATTACAAACACCAGCAGAGACACACACACACACACACACACACACACACAGTTCTTCATTGTCAAAAAGTAATTGTTTTTTACTTTGTCAGCACCCAGACAAACGCAAACGCAAATGCGTTATTAATGAAATGCTTTTATTCATTCTTAATCTAACTCACAAGTTGTCATCTGTTGTTGAAGCTCTGTGAGACTAGACTCACACATGGCTAGACTTGACTATTTAACCATGAGACTATGTTTATGTTTTGTGGCGTCTCCGGGGGAATAGATAAATGTAATAAGTACGAAAGTACTCACACCACAAACTCTTCTTTTATTTTCGCGAGGTTTCTTCCTTTTCTTTCGTTCGTCCGTCTTCCAAACCAGTCCGCAATCCGTTTTCTTTGTCCTTGTTCAGTCCGTGTTCCAAAAGTTCGTAAAATCCAACAAATCCGCGTCGAGTCCAAATCACAAGCCGTATACCGTTATCCTTTATTTATTCTGAAAATCCGTTGTCCTTAAATCTTTATTCACTCCAACCAAACTCCCCTATCTTCTCCAACACACATTCACCTACTGGCTTCCACGCCGGTTCACTGTTTCCGGGGCATATATATTTTGTTTCCTGATGAGACCCACCTGCGTCTCGTTGTCTTTCGGCCTGAGCCCTTTCCATCTGCGGGTCAGCTGGTTTCTCTTAGCGGCCATCTTGGTGAGCTCTAAGTCAAGTACAGTGAGCAGATCGTTCCTAAAATACCTGTCCTGGATGACCCTCCCTCTGGTCCTCTTACATACCCTCCCCCTGAGATCAGCCCCGTCCTCGGGCTGTCTGGAAAAGAAACAATGCATTCGGGAGAGGGCATCGACATTACCTTGTTTTCTTCCTGGTCTATAAACCGTTTGGAACTGAAACCTCTGGAGACTAAGGCCCCATCGCGTAATCCGATCATTTTTGTCCATGTTCCTTAACAACCAGGTTAGTGGCGCATGGTCAGTATACAAGATGAATCGTCTTCCCAATAAATAATATTTTAAATAATCCAGGGCCCATTTGATCGCAAGACACTCCTTTTCGATTGTGGAATAATGTTTCTCCGCAGGGCTTAATTTACGGCTAATATACAAAATGAGGTGCTCTGATCCTTCAATTTCCTGCGACAGTATGGCTCCAATCCCAGTGTCCGATGCATCAGTTTGTACCATGAATGTTTTGTTAAAATTAGGTACCTGTAAGACCGGCTGTGATGACAAAGTCTTTTTTAGTTCTTGAAAGGCCCTCTCTTCCCTTTCTGTCCATTTTATTTTTTTCAGGGCAACTCGTCTTTGTTAAGTCGTGCAATGGGGCAAATCCTGAAATGAATCGACGATAGTAGCTTGCTAATCCCAAAAATGTTCTTATTTGCTTTTTTTGTAGAAGGTCTAGGCCAGTTTCTAATTAACTGTACCTTCTGTTCTTGTGGCATGATCATTCCCCTCCCAATCGTATAACCGAGATAATTGGCTTCCTAGGTCCCTAGACAACATTTTTTTGGATTAGCAGTTAATCCTGCTTTCCGCAAAGCTCCGGTTACTGCTCCCAAGTGTAGTAGGTGTTGTTCCCAAGTCGTGCTATGAATTACGACGTCATCTAGGTAGGCAGCCGCAAAATCTCGATGAGGTCTGAGTATGCGGTCCATTAATCGCTGAAACGTAGCAGGAGCGCAGTGTAAACCAAACGGAAGGACCCGATACTGGTATAGCCCCTCCGGGGTGGCAAACGCGGTTTTGGCTTTAGCTTCTTCGGCTAGGGGTACTTGCCAATATCCCTTCGTAAGGTCTAGCGTACTGATATATCGGGCGTTACCTAATCACTCGATTAGCTCATCTATACGAGGCATAGGGTATGCGTCAAACAACGAGATCTCATTTAATCTTTTGAAGTTATTACAGAACCTAATAGTTCCGTCTGGCTTGGGTATCAGTACTATGGGACTAGCCCACTCGCTATGGGATTCTTCTATTATCCCCATTCTTAACATTTTTTCTACTTCTTCCTTAATTAGTTTCCTTTTTGCTTCAGGTACTCGATAGGGGGCCAACCTTACCCTTTTTCCTGGTTCCGTGATAATCTTATGTTGAATGAGGTGGGTTCAACCAGGACTTTGGGAAAAACATCCTTGTTTTGCGACAGGAACTCTTGTAATTCTTGCTTCTGCGCCGGAGCCAGGTCCCCCACGGCGACGGCACCCGTCTCTTCTTCCAAAGGATCAGGGGAGAAGTGGGTGAGCAAAACTTCTGTACCATGCCATCTCTTTAGTAAATTCACATGGTAGATTTGATGCTGTCGTCATTTGTCAGGTTGCTTAACTTTATAAGTGACTGGACCCATTTTTTCCACCACCTCATAAGGCCCCTGCCAGGATGCCAGGAATTTACATTCCGGGGTCGGGACCAATAGCAATACTTTGTCCCCTGGCTGAAATTCTCGCACTATAGCTCCCCTATCATAAATTTGCTGTTGCTGCGCCTGGGCCTTCTCCAGATTTTCCCTCACAATGGGAACAACAATGTTTATTCTTTCCCTCATTTGTTCCACATGTTCAATGACAGTCTGTAATGGTGAAGGCTGATGCTCCCAGGACTCTTTGACCAGGTCTAATAATCCCCGTGGTCTCCGAGCGTATAATAACTCAAAAGGAGAGAACCCAGTCGAGGCTTGCGGTACTTCTCGGATAACAAACATTAGATAAGGGAGCAATTGATCCCAATTTTTGCCATCCTTTTGCATGGCTTTCCTCAGCATGCTTTTCAGGGTTTTATTGAAGCGCTCCACTTATCCGTCTGTTTGTGGGTGATAAACAGAGGTTCTGATTTGATGAATACCCAAAAGCTTACTTAGGTCTTGCATGACCTTTGACATAAAAGGAGTCCCTTGATCTGTTAAGATCTCCTTAGGGATTCCCACTCTAGAGAAAACGTGCACTAGCTCTCTAGCTATGTTTTTGGCCGTAGCTGCCCTCAGAGGAATGGCTTCGGGGTATCACCAGTATATACTGATGTCCCTTTGTAGTTTTAATCAGGGGTCCCACTAAGTCCATACCAATCCGCTCAAAAGGAGTATCTATTATTGGGAGGGGAATCAGAGGGTTTTTATAATAAGGTTGTGGGGCAGTTTTCTGACAGGTTGGGCATTCCCGACAATATCTTTCGATGGCCTTGTATATTCCGGGCCAGAAAAATAGAGAAAGTAGCCTTTCACCCATTTTCTTCACGCCCAGGTGTCCTCCCAGGAGGTGGCTATGGGCCAAGCTGAGGAGTTTCGACTGGTAGGCTCGGGGAATGAGAAGTTGCTCCACTTCTTCTTGTCCTCTCTTCTGGACCTGATAGAGGAGATTGTTTTTTTACCATAAAGTAGGGGTAATTCAGGGGACTATTATTATTACATAACTCCCCCTCAATTTTTCTCACATGTCCCCATGCATGTCTTAAATTCCCATCTTCCAGCTGGGCCGTTCCGAACCTACCTCGATGTTCGGGTGGGTCCCAGTCTGGTAAATCCATATTTAAGAACTCATCTCCAAGTTCCGAGCCTTCTCCTGGCTGGTTCGCCTCTCCAGGGGAATCTGTGTTATCATCTGAATCTCCTGGACAGGGGAGTGGTTCATGCCTAGCCAACTGGACAGTATTCAAAATTTGAAGAAAGTGGGGACAGTCACGACCCAACACCACAGGGTAAGGCAATTGTTCAACCACCCCTACAGTCGAACTATACATTCCCATTTCTGTAGTAATGGAACTTTCACAGATGGATACACCTTAGTTTCCCCATGAATGCACGTAATAGGTATCCCTACCACTTGCCCGACCTTGGTTCCTTCAGGTAGGGCTGAAGAGGTCACCAGGGTCACCATACTTCCAGAGTCTAACAGGGCCTCGACAGGCTTTTCCCCTATCTTAATTTTAGCGATGTGGGGCGCCTCACAGGACGGAACGCTCGCCGTGAGGTAGTTGCATTTGGCTTCCTCTCTGGTGTCCACTTGCATAGGTTCACCCCAGTTGGGACACTTACTGGCCAAATGTCCCTCTTTATGGCACTTAAAACACCTACGGGACTCTTTCCATGGTCGGGGCCTTTAAACAGATCTTTCCTGAAAAGATGTTGTAAATTGAGGAGGATCTCGATGGTCCCGGTACTTCAGTGACCTCGTTCCATTCCCTGAACTCTCAGGTTTCCTCCTCTCCTCTTCCTTAATCAAGGCTTCTGTGGCATGCTGTTGCTCCACTAAATCAACAGCCTGGTCTAAGGTCTGGGAATCCCCATCACTCACTTTTCTTTTCAAGTGAACAGGCAGACTCCTCACAAAGTGGTCCAATACTACTCTTTCTACCACTTGCCCCGAGTTTAGTTTTTCTGGCTGAAGCCATTTCTTCGCCAGATGAACCAGGTCAAACATCTGAGATCTGGCTGGCTTGTCCATTTGATACTTTCAGTTATGGAACATGCTCTTATCGCCATGGTTACCCCTAATCTTGCCAAAATCTCCTTTTTTAGAGTTTCATAGTTCTCCGCATCCTCTTCTTTTAAATCGTAATAAGCCTTCTGGACTTCCCCAATTAAATAAGGCGCTACTCTCCCTGCCCATTGCTCTCTGGGCCATGCATTCCTGGCAGCTGTTCTCTCAAAGGTGGTTAAATATGCTTCTACATCATCGAGCTCCGACATCTTTTGAAGCCCAATTTCTTCCATCTTACGGGGTTCTCCCCCTGTTACCGAGGACCGTCTAATTTCTTCTCCTAATCTTTGCAATTCCTCTCTCACCAAATTCTGCTCTTCTATAATTCGTTGATTCGTCTCCGTTTGAATCTTATTAGCCTCCTGCTGTGCCTGTATGGCTTCTTGTTGTGTCTTTAAAGCGTGGAACTGAGTTAGGGTGGCTTAGGACAATTGTTGTATTAATTGTTCCATTGTTGTTAGCGAGAGTTCTTACCCAAACCGAGAGAAGAAGAGGAAAAAAAAATGTCAACTTTTTATTTCCACAAGTCTTAGTCACGATCAGCGGTTGCCCGCATCCTCCACCAATTGTGGCGTCTCCAGGGGAATAGATAAATGTAATAAGTACGAAAGTACTCACACCACAAACTCTTCTTTTATTTTCATGAGGTTTCTTCCTTTTCTTTCGTTCGTCCGTCTTCCAAACCAGTCCGCAATACGTTTTCTCTGTCCTTGTTCAGTCCGTGTTCCAAAAGTTCGTAAAATCCAACAAATCCGCGTCGAGTCCAAATCACAAGCCGTATACCGTTATCCTTTATTTATTCCGAAAATCCGTTGTCCTTAAATCTTTATTCACTCCAACCAAACTCCCCTATCTTCTCCAACACGCATTCACCTACTGGCTTCCGTGCCGGTTCACTGTTTCCGGGGCATATATATTTTGTTTCCTGATGAGACCCACCTGCGTCTCGTTGTCTTTCAGCCTGAGCCCTTTCCATCTGCGGGTCAGCTGGTTTCTCTTAGCGGCCATCTTGGTCAGGTCTTAGTCAAGTACAGTGAGCAGATCGTTCCTAAAATACCTGTCCTGGATGACCCTCCCTCTGGTCCTCTTACAGTTTATTAATCTTCCTTGTTATGCACTGAGAATGATAAGCACCCCAAACACGAGGGCAACGTAGCGGTCGGCTCTGACTTTCCCATCTATACCGATTCACTGCAAGTACAACCCCCCCTCCTTCTCTTGAGTGATGGGCAACAGTTGGATATCTGGGAGAATTGTTCGTTCCACTGGCGTCTGTGAATTCCGCAGATTTTTATCGTCATTAATTTTGTTACATTATACATTTTAGAAACGTTTCATCTATACAAACAACACAAAACTATTTTCGATTGTATTTCTGAATGTTATGTTACACTTACAGTAGTTCACTGTTTTAAATACATCTAATTAAGAAAGTTAGGTGTTAGCATAAACTATTAGTAATCAATAATATTGAATTTAGCACTGTAATAAGTTGTTGCACTTTCCCCCGCATCTTGTAAAAATATATTTTCATTGTTCAAATATACATTAAATCTGACTATCATATAATAAGTTAAATACAAAACCAAAGAAAAAACAGGGTAAAATATAATTCAAAATATTTTGCTAACAATGTTAGCTGTTTATAAATAATCAATTGTATTAACTAAGGAGTAGGATGGCACAGTTATTAGTATACTTTTTGTTTTGTTTCTTTTTCATAAATACAACAGTAGTACCTGATGTCTCAGTGGCTTTCAAAATTAAATTATGCATGCAAACCTGTGAACTGGCCTGTGATACTGGCCATGTAATACCCTGCATTGTGGAATAATAGTTTATTTTAAAGGATAGAGAAAGCACAGAAAACAGGCAGTTAGATTGATCAGATTAGTATGAAAAGCCATTTAGCAAAGAGAGAATGAGAAGAGTGACAAACTAGTATACTTTAGATCTTTTTTTCTGAACCAGGGAAAATCTGATCATGTTTCTCTATAACAATAATAAAAAACTTTATTTTACATATCACCTTTAAAAGTGGCATCTCAAAGCAATACAGTAGATGTAAAAACAGTTAAAAGAACCACAGATTACAAAGTAAACACCCAACACTGATTGTACCCATCTGCCATGCTAATAAAGCACCTTGAATTGAATTGAATTGAGAGAGAGAGGGGAGGGCGAGCGAGAGAGCACAGCCAGGACAGGCAAATAAGATACACTCCACAGACATTCACAACAGCGACATATCATTAAACTTTTGCACATATTGTTTAATTATTACTTGTTTTTCAGGAAGTTAAAAAAACACTTGAATTACTTATCCAGGCTCTCGAAATAAAATTATTTTTCAAGCAATGCAACTAACGTCGGGCAACGTGTTTTTTTTAACCCAACATTGACAGCCACATCTTAAATCTTTTCAGTCAGCTCTTTTTTCTCTATTTGAATTGTGGCGATTCAAACAACTTGGGATAACAAGTGGTCTCAAAGTCACCGAGCTCACAGAGCTTCAACAACAGATGACAATTTCCTTAGTCCTTCCTTAGTCTTCCTGAAATTATCAGATTATGAGTGAAAAAAAGCATTTTATTAAAAACACGTTTGCGTTTGTTTGGGAGCTATATTATGTATTTTTCATATGTAAGATATAATGATGTGTTCCTGCTTACACATTGCACGACTTTAAAAGCTAGAAAAACAGGTTTCGATTTACATTATCTCGCCCACCCCCTCTCTCTCTCTCTCTCTTGCTTGCCCTAAACAGACAATACACAGGGGGGAGGGCAAGCGAGAGAGAGAAAGAGTTTTTTGCCCTCTGTCAAAAAGTAACTGTACTTACTGGGCTTTGGAGGGGGGGACGTGTCTTTCGCTGTGAATACCTGTGAAACCGGTTTAATTCGTCACAGTCAGCACTCCCGCAGAGAGGGGGGTTGTACTTGCAGTGCATCAGTATAGATGGGAAAGCCAGAGCCGACCGCTACGCCGCTCTCGTGTTTGGGGTGCTTATCATTCTCAGTGCATAACAAGGAAGATTAATAAACATAAACATAATCTCATGGTTAAATAGTCAAGTCTAGCCATGTGTGAGTCTAGTCTCACAGAGCTTCAACAGCAGATGACAACTTGTGAGTTCGATTAAGAATGAATAAAAGCATTTAATTAATAACGCGTTTGCGTTTGTCTGGGTGCTGACAAAGTAAAAAACAATTACTTTTTGACAATGAAGAACTGTGTGTGTGTCTCTCTCTCTGCTGGCGTTTGTAATCGTTTTTATTTTTAAATACATTTTAGCAAAGTAATGTACAGATGCAGCCATTCAAAGTGTGCGTTACAGACACGTACCGCAGGTGGCGTCGCGCAGCGTTACGCAAGATGACGCGTGGCACCGCAGTACGTGATTGGTTGACCAACAGGGGCACTCGTGGTCCGTTGATCTGTCGTAGAAAGACTTACAGTAAACGTCTTTGCTGTGCCCGTTGTAGATACTGAATTTTACCACTGAAGGGAAATCTTAGTAGCTGAGCATAAAAAGAATAGGAGCATACTGTAACGCGTGTGAAGGCCATAAACGATATTAATTTTGGAACATAAACATACAGTATATAGCTGGTCTTAGTACTTTAAAGAAAAAAATACACACCAGTATTCCATTTCTCCCTAAACATTTTAAGCTTCGAAGTCTTTAACTAACGTGATACTGGAGTCAACAAGCATACTTTTAGAATTTGATTAATAGGGAATAGAATATGGAATCGCGTATCTAAAGAATTTAATAACGGTATGATTATATTTGTGTACTGCAACAGGGCTGTGTAGGGCTGTTTCGCCTCCCTGTTCATGCGAGTTGTCCTGTAGCCTACTGGTGTATGTGCCTGACTAACAACTCGCAGGTTGTGTGTTCAAATCCAGCTGGTGCTAGACTTTTCTTTTAACAAACATTTCTTCGAAAAAATAGAATAGCGATATTATGGACAATCAATTGACTTTTATATTTCAAAATATCGCAACATGATCGATTCTAAGTCATTTTTGATAACAATGAATAGTCACCTTCTTCCCTTCTGACAACGGTCCCTGCTTCTGCTTCCTGCTTCTATTGTGTGTGTGTGTGCAACAGAGTAAATTTTTATAGGAGAAATGGAGGCTGGACAGTATGCGTTACAATGTAAACATTTATATTGATTTAAATCGTGTTCTGATTTAAATCGCAAACGCGTGTTTAATTATATGTGTTTTTTAATCATAATCAGGCTAATGCAACATAAATTGATACAGTATCTTTGTCTTCTAAGTATCTTAATAAACTTTCAGCATAGCTTTCTACCCGTTAAGATTTATATTTCTTGGGATTTTGGGATCAAACGTGGAAGGATTAGATTGTAATAGTTTTTATTTGTCAAATACGTGATTGTATTTCTGAATGTTATGTGACACCTACAGTAGTTCACTGCTTTAAATACATCGAATTAAGAAAGTTATGTGTAGCACTTTAGATCTTTTTTCTGAACCAGGGAAAATCTGATCATGTTTCTCTATAACAATAATAAAAAACTTTATTTTACATATCACCTTTAAAAGTGGTAGTACCTTTTTTAGTACTATATTTTTGTATTATATTCCCTATTAATCAGACTCTAAGAGTATGTTTCGGCTTGTCAGTCAGGTCTTTTTTCTCTATTTGAATTGTCGTTTACACCTGCACGACTTTAAAAGCTAGCAAGACAGGTTTCGATTCACATTAGCTGGCGAGCCCTGTTAACAAAAAAACTAATAATAATGTAACATGCCACTGTTTGTTCATGAACAAAGTTATACTGAGATTTCCTTAGATACGCGATTAAAAAATAAACGTTTCATATGTTGCTGTTGTGAATGCCTGTGGAGTGTATCTTATTAAGCTCTAAATTGCATTTTGAGCGCGGTTTTTGACTTTTTTTAAATTGCGTTTTGGGCGCGGACAGCACATACAAGGGTTAATGAACTGCACCAAGAAATTTAATATACTATTCTTTAGGTGCGAGGGTAGGAGTGGACCGCAGCAGGCATAATCAGCAAACCAGGATAGTTTTGTGGTGTTTGTTTAGATGAAACGTTCCTAAAACGTATAACGTCACAAAATTAAAGACTGTAATCTTTCCACTTGTACTGTGAGTCATCGGAAAGTTTCGGCTTTGTGTAAGGATGGTATCAAAAAGCAATCTTAAGTGGTGAGAAAGCTGTGCTCAATGTATTTAAGGGACTTAAAAGTAAAAGGAGATGCTTCATATTGCTTGACTAATTTTAAAAACTAAGTTATAAATGCAGACACTCCCTCGGTGCTGCGCCGGGTGTAACTATCAAAATATACATTCCCAACACTAATTGTACCCATTTGTCATGCAAATAAAACACCTTGAATTGAATTGAATTGAGGGAGAGATGGGGGAAGGGGGAGAGAGACAGCCAGGACTCAAGGCAAATAAGATACACACCACAGGCATTCACAACAGCAACATATGAAACGTTTGCACGTATAGTTAAGTTATTACTTGGTTTTCAAACTGCAATGAAATACAATATTGTTGTTGTTGCTGTTCTTGTTGTCTTTATCCTGTAAAGCGTTTTGAGAAGCCACCTTTAAAGGCGATATATACTGTAAAAGCGCTGATTCTTATGGAATGTGTTCCGCCAGGGATTCAAATTTTTATTTATTTATTTTTTAATCGCTTATCTAAGGAAATCTCAGTATAACTTTGTTCATGAACAAACAGTGGCATGTTACATTATTATTAGTTTTTTTGTTAACAAGGCTCGCCAGCTAATGTGAATCGAAACCTGTCTTGCTAGCTTTTAAAGTTGTGTGAGGTGTAAACGACAATTCAAATAGAGAAAAAAAGATCTGATTGACAAGATTAAATTAATGCAGATCAGTAAATCAAGGGACAAAACAACTATTGTTGGTGTGTGTGTCTCTCTCTGCTGGATGTCCCTCTCAGTCTCTGCTGAATGAATAAAAGAATTTTATTGAAAACACGTTTGCGATTGTCTGGAATTTACTTTGGTCCCTTTTAACTGTTTTTCGATCTACTGTATTGCTTTGAGATGCCACTTTTAAAGGCGATATGTAAAATAAAGTTTTTTATTATTGTTATAGAGAAACATAATCAGATTTTCCCTGGTTCAGAAAAAAGATCTAAGGTGCTACACATAACTTTCTTAATTCGATGTATTTAAAGCAGTGAACTACTGTAGGTGTCACATAACATTCAGAAATACAATCACGTATTTGACAAATAAAAACGATTACAATCTAATCCTTCCACGTTTGATCCCAAAATCCCAAGAAATATAAATCTTAACGGGTAGAAAGCTATGCTGAAAGTTTATTAAGATACTTAGAAGACAAAGATACTGTATCAATTTATGTTGCATTAGCCTGATTATGATTAAAAAACACATATAATTAAACACGCGTTTGCGATTTAAATCAGAACACGATTTAAATCAATATAAATGTTTACATTGTAACGCATACTGTCCAGTCTCCATTTCTCCTATAAAAATTTACTCTGTTGCACACACACACACAATAGAAGCAGGAAGCAGAAGCAGGGACCGTTGTCAGAAGGGAAGAAGGTGACTATTCATTGTTATCAAAAATGACTTAGAATCGATCATGTTGCGATATTTTGAAATATAAAAGTCAATTGATTGTCCATAATATCGCTATTCTATTTTTTCGAAGAAATGTTTGTTAAAAGAAAAGTCTAGCACCAGCTGGATTTGAACAAACAACCTGCAAGTTGTTAGGCAGGCACGCAGACCAGTAGGCTACAGGACAACTCGCATGAACAGGGAGGCGAAACAGCCCTACACAGCCCTGTCGCAGTACACGAATATAATCATCTCGTTATTAAATTCTTTAGATACGTGATTCCATATTATATTAGCAGAAAAGCTTAAAACTACCACTTTTTCACACGCTATTTCACATGCTAGTTAAATACTTCGATGCTTAAAATCATTAGGGAGAAATGGAATACCGGTGTGTATTTTTCCTTTAAAGTACCGATTCCTGGAATCTGACTGGCTGACACCCTTCTGAAGTGGTTCCATAAAATCTGGTATACAGAAAAGAAAGCGTTGATAAATACAAGTGTCTTTTAATACACTCTTTGCTGTGCTCTTGAGGATCCTTGTGATATTTTGAGCTCTAGTTGAATGATAAGTGTCGCATTTTAAATCATTTTCGTAGTTAGAAATTATGAAACGCCCTGTTAAAAGCAAGGAAGTTTTTATGCCCGTTGAAGTAAAACAAAATGCCTGACAAAGTATGGCTTGGACAGATTCCAAGTGCTTGTACAAATGTGCTAAAGAAATTATACTTTGAGTATACAGCTTGTCCAAAGTCATCCATTATTAATACTATTAGTAATATCTTTGGTAAAGGCTTTGATGCATAAATATTTCTGATAAAGGTAGGTTGTGTACTTTTGTCCAACTGAGCAATCTTGCTTTCATAAAATATACCAACATTTTAATGACTGATGATTAACATGCTGTAATACACAGTTCAAAATTAAAGGCTCAAATGCTGTACATGAGAGGTTAAGCTCCCCCTGGCGGTTTTACAAGGTGACGCCGGATAGTTTCCGGCAGAGCGTCAAATGATGCGCGATTAACCGCGTGACACAGCGACACGCCCACCGGGGTATGCTGTGAAATACCTCACCCATTTTGAATGGCTGCATCTGTACCATAAAAGTATTGTGAGACATATTTGGATTAACATGTTCAGTGTTCAGTGTGTGATAATTTGTTTGGTACGAGTGAAGTTTTATTTAATCTCTGACCCAGGGAAAAGTGTGGTGTGGACGGCTGAGGTGAGAATGTAGGCTTGCGCTGTTTCCGTTATTCTTTTTGTCTTCTTCTGGCTTGGTCGGATAATTTTGGTTTTTGTTTTATCAATAAAGTTTGATAATCGGCCAGTGAAAGCTCTGTTGTCCTTCACATGAATGCCTGAAACATTGTGCCGAACCCAAGATTTTACAGTATTTTTTCTTTAAAATACCAATAACAGCAACATACAGTTTACATAATATGTTGATGTTCCAAAATTAATATCGTTTATGACCTTTATGACCTTTGTTATGCTCTTCGTTAATGTCTAAGCCGGAACACATCATTATATCTCATTTTGTATTTCTTTTTAAAAAAAAATAAAAATCATTTGCCCAGCCTTACAGTATTGTTGTTATTGTTTTTATCCTGTAAAGCGCTTTGAGGAGCCGCCTTAAAGGCGCCATATACAATAAAGTTCATTATTATTACTGTTGTTAATTTGCTGGACAGAGAGGTGAACATTATTACGCAGAAGACAAAGATAGCGATTTACGTTGCATTGTGCATTGTGCTGCTGTAATACAGTTTTAAATAATTAAAAGTCTAAACAGTATCAGCTTTATTTATGGGTTGTAATTTTAAAAAGTCAAAAACCGCACTCAAAATGCAATTTAGAGCTTTCTGGCAAGAGGAAACACCCAAATTAATAATGTAACATGCCACTGTTTGTGCATGAATAAGGTTATACTGCTATTTCCTTAGATATGCGATTCCATGGGTTTTTTTTTTTAATCCCCGGCGGAACCGGGGATCCATAAGAATCAAGTAATAGGTTTAATAGGTTGTCCAAGGTCATTCATTATTAATACTATTAGTAATATCTTCGTTAAAAACTTTAATGGCGACAGCTCAAACATGAGAGGTTGAGCTTTATTATCTCCACCTTGCGGAAATTCCTGATACTATTATTTTACTTGCGGAACCACGTGGTATTATGAGGTACTATACGAGATTTTACGGTAACTCGTGGTAGACTGCGTCAAGAGCACAACAAAATAATGCGGTATTGCCTGCTTGTTTTGAATGGCTGCATCTGTACGTGTTGATTTACTGATCGGAATAATTGAAAAGTTTGGGTTCATAGCTGATGCAGTGCGTGCTAATTAGAATGACAGCAACGCTGAGCTCTCAGCACCGTACTGAGCTCAGGTGTTTTTCTAAAGCTGTCAGGTGCAGTTTATTTACATGAAGGAAATATCTTACTGGATACGATTACAATACAGTAAGTAGAACAGGCTACGTAGTGTGTAGCCTGATGGGTTTAAAAGCAACAGGAGCCAGGCAGGAGTCAAACCTACAACCTCCTAATCCATAGTCAAACACATTATCCATTGCGCCACTGGCTCTGGTGTTACACTGCTGGACTGTAACACAGTGAGCTCAGCACTGCTACTAGCACAATATTACCCCCGGTCCATTTTTTTCCAAAAGTGAGAAACACCTGTTTTCTACATTTTGTCTGTTTTAAAACCATATATCTTTAAACCAAACCAAGAGTTTGTCCTTTGCACTGATATTCTGATTCATTTTGATTTCAAAGAAAAAAAAATTACCACCCTTTCAGTTAAGAACCCGATGTGCGGACCGATTAAGCTGCATGGACTCAATCGTTTAACTCTTCTCCATATGCAAGGTTAAGGTTAATGAAAAAACATTGCTGACTTTGTTTGCCAGCCACGAGTGCTGATTAGCAAGATTTGTATTTCATCTTTTGCAAGTTGCATCCATTTTAAGAAAAACAAGTCGCTTAAGACAGGAAATGAATACTTGCATTTAATTAAGGCTAGCCGTAGGCGATTGTCCATAATGACCAGTTCTGCTCGAGAAAACAGAAAAAAACAGCCACTGCTGGGATTCAGACCCAGGAGCTCCTATTTACTAAACAGGCGTTTTAACCAACTAAGCCACACTACCCGCCTTTTTATAGCCACTGCCTTGGGACATCCTTGTTGTGAAAGGCACTATATAGAAATACATTGAATTGAATTGAATTGATAGTGTAAAATGTCGTGTGTGTTGTTTGTTAAATAAGACTGTCTTTATTGATTATTATGCCTCAGATGAAGATCAGATCACATTTTAGGAGCCATTCATGTCGAAATCCAGATCATTCCAAAGGGTTCACAAATGTTTTCTCGCAAGTGTGCAACATTCACTCCACAAAGTAAATGGGTCATGAAAGCCGACAGATTTTTCAAAGATTTCAGTACTGATGTCACTCCATTTAACTTTAATAACAGTGCGATGATCGAGGAACAGAGTGCGATCGCGGTGGTTTATCAGACCGGTTGGGGCTTGTGGCACACGTCAGGATGGCTGAGCGGTCCAAGGTGCTGTGTTTAGGTAGCAGTCTCCCCTGCAGATGTGGGTTCAAATCCCACTTCTGATAACGAGCTAGTTGGTCTTCCTTTTTCTGAGCTTTTTTGAAACAAATCAACACTAATCAAACACACAGGAATGTTTTCGAAAAGCATTGAGGAGTGGACAGGATGCCCCTTTGGAATAGGGCTCAGAAAATGACGGAGAAGGGAAATTACGTAAGATCCCACACTTTGGAATCTGATTGGACAAAAGGTACGTCGTCTCGCCGTCATGGAATCAAACACCGTTCTCTCACGTGACAGGCAGGAATACTCACCACTATACTAACGAGGAGCACTGGGGTGCCGCTCCGAGGTATTTCCTCTTACGGCCACTACTGTTTTCGGGTTTCGGCTTTTATTTGCATTCCTTCCAGAGGAGCGCGTAAAAATGAGTTTCCATCTGCGCCATTCTCACTCCTCCTCTGCTATCGCCACTGCTCGTCCTCGTGCACTAGGAAGACCTATGGAGTCGGTTCTTTCAGCTTTATTAATTGGGTTTTCAAAAGCTAGGAGTAGGGCACAAGACATGCAAACGCATACAGAGTCATTATCTGCTCCCAGGTGCGAAATGTCATTGGTGGACACAGAATAATATATGCCTAAGGTAGCAGGTCCAAGTGATTTAGTTTTTTAAAAGTAGCAGGAAAAGCAAAACAGGTACTTTTCCTTTGTTGCGCAGGCACACTACGACACCATAGTCGGCAAAACCTGAAGCTTTGTGGGGAGACCCAAACAACCTTCTAGCCTGTCACCCTAACCACTCAGCCACGCCTGCAGAGTATACCACAGCTGCCGCCACTGCATTCTTGATACAGTCTAACATAGAGTGCTGGGTGGTGGCGGAAACCTTTTTCAAAGTCGCTTTCTGTTTAACAACAACAAAAAACACTTTGACAAACGTGCCTCGCAGGACTTAATGGTGGCTTCAAGTTGGAATGATAAAGTCTCCCCGTCCGGTCAGGAAAAGGGAACTTTGTTTGACAAAATGAAGGACGTAATAATAACGGAGAATTGTGTGCAAGGAATTTAGAAGCTGCGCAGTACTGAAGTTTGAATAGCCTTTTATTAGTGTTAGATGCTGGAATTGCCTTTTTATTACGATCTTATGAATGCGATGTCAACGAAAACAGAACAAAGCACAAAAAACCCTCAAGTCCTACAGTTGAATAGAATGCCGTTACATGTCCAAGCAGTATTTGACTTCATCCTACCATTGCAACACGGGGCATATATGGAAACGAACACACGCAATGAATTGTCTCTAATCAGTCCCTACAGTTGTAAGGCACCTTGAAGCGTGCACCCCCATCATTAATCTTTGCGCATCTGTGCAAGGTAAACTCTTGAGTAGTCTTTGAAACGGCTCAAAGGAAACACGTGATTGATTCCATGTGCATCTGGGGTTAATTTCTTCTTTACATTTAATTCAAGGGAAAGGCTTGGGTCAGTTTCAGACGGTCTCAAACAGCAAGATTCAAGCGCACCACCTTCAGAGCAGTCTGTACAGCGAGAACGCCAATGGCTCCTCTGTTCCGGGGTGCGGTTGTGACCCCACAACCTGAAGTGTTGGTGGCAGACAAATGGAGACTAACAGGTGATGTCCTAGGACATGACTACATCGTGACGCTCAGTGGGGATGGGGTCCTCCGCTTGGAAAAGAGTGTGAGGCCCCTTTAGAAAAACATTTTGTTAACAGGCATTCCGCCTCAGCCTAAACACCTATAGCTTGCAAAGCGCATGCTATTAGACAGGCACCTCTGCAAGACCTTAAGAGTCTCTTAAACTAGTGATGGTAAGGTGTCCCCAATGGACGATGTTCGGCTTTCAAATCATCTCTCTGTGGAAGCGCTCAGATGCAGCTGTTTAAGGCTTAGAAGCAGCTGACTGTTTCACTACCTAGCTGATCACTGTCAGTCAGGGAGCTCAGAGGTGAAAAGCCTGTCTGAGAGACAATTCACCATCGATCAGTTCAATATGCTCCGTAGCAGCTCGGCGCATCTGAGATCATCTTGGTTACCCTGTAGCTCAGATGAGTGAGAGCGCGTGTGTGTGTACCACCGTGATTGGATGCCGATCCTTCTGCTGCCTAGCTTCCCTAATTTCGCAGATCACTGTAAAATAGCAAAGAAAAAAAATAAACTGTCTTTTCATCAGCGTGATCGACCCTAGCCAGTGTGCTTCAGTGGCCTAATGGGTAAGGCACTGGCCTTCTACACCAGGGATTGTGGTTTTGAGTTCACTCTAGGGTGCTCCTGTCCCATTATGAGCGTACAAATGTCCATGCCATTTGCGAAGCTGCAACCCCACCTTCCTCAGTGAGTATCTCAACTTTTTTCTCACATACAGTTTTGAGAAAAACCTTTGTAAACAACCCTCGGGAATGATGTGGATTTCTGCATGAATGGCTCCTAACATGTGATCTAATCTTTATCTAAGTCATAATAATTAATAGAGATAGTCTGATTTAACAAACAACACACGCCCAACATTTGACATTGCTGTTTCTTTATTGAACAAATGATTTAACCAATCAAGGTCATTGATGGAAAAAGTACGTGAACCCTTATATTAAGGAGCTAGTGGAACCTCCTCTATTGACAAAAACCTCAACCCCCACTTTCTGTAGCGGCCGATCAGACCTGAGCAGCGGTTAGGAGGTATTTTGGCCTATTCTTCTATGCAAAACTGTTTCAGTTCATGGATATTTTTGGGATGTCTTGCGCTGAACGGCCTGCTTCAGATCACGCCACAGCACTTCAATGGGATTGGGGTCAGGACTCTTACTTGGCCATCCCAAAATATGGAATTTCTTCTGTTTCAGCCACTCTGTTGTTGATGTACTCCTTTGTTTTTGTCATGTTGCATGACCCGGCGTCTTTCGGGTTTTAGATCACAGGCAGACACCCTGACATTCTGCTGTAGAATTTCCTGATACCACTTGGAATTCATCGGTCCCTCGATGATTGCAAGCCGTACAGCCTCCGCCATGCTTCCCAGTTGGGATGAGGTTTTGGAGTTGGTATGCAGTGTTTTGTTATCTCCAAACATAACGCTGTGCACATTTACCAACAAGTTCAACTTTTGTCACATCTGTCCACAGAACATTGTTCCAGGAGTTGCTGTGGAACATCCATGTGGTCTTTAGCAAACTTGAGAGGGGCAGTGGTGGTTTTTTTGGGGGGGGAGAGCAGTGGTTTCCTCCGTGGTGACCTCCCATGATCACCACTCCTGTTCAGATTTCTTCTTATGGTGGACTCATGAACACAGACGTAAGACAAAGTCAACCACCTGTTCGCTAGATCCCATCCCCACTCAGCTAGTCAAAGATTCCCTCGAAGGACTGGCAGGACCTATATTTAGTATGATGAATGCATCCCTTGCGTCAGGCGTTGTACCTCATCAATTTAAGGTAGCGGTTGTTAGACCGCTCCTTAAGAAGTCAAATTTGGATCCCCAAGTTCTTAACAACTACAGGCCTGTCTCAAAGGTCCCATTTCAATCTAAAAGTCTTGAGAGAATAGTTGTGGCCCAACTTCAATCGTCTCTGGATTCAAATAATATACTTGAGAAATTTCAGTCTGGTTTCCGCCCAGGCCACAGCACTGAAACTGCATTAACAAGAGTCGTAAATGAAATTCTCTTAGCTACTGATGCGGGGAATGCAACAGTGCTTGTGCTTCTAGATCTTAGTGCTGCCTTTGACACGGTTGACCTCTCTGTTTTGTCACACAGGCTTGAGTTTGAGGTTGGCTTATCTGGAACCGTCCTTAAGTGGTTTACTTCATATTTAACTCATCGTTTTCGTTCTGTTCAAATATCTAATAATTGTACTGCTTCATCAACGTCACCAGTTCAATTTGGTGATCAGTGCCGGGACCAATATTGCTCTCTCTCTCTACATGCTGCTGCTAGGTAGGATAACACGAAAACATAATTTGAACTTTCATTCATATGCTGATGACACTCAAATATACATTTCGTTTACACCAAACGACAACTTTTCTATTATCACTTTAGTTAAATGCATTAATGAAGGAAAGACTTGGATGTGTGAAAACTTTTTGTTACTCAACTCCGATAAAACTAGGGAGCTGTTTATTGGAGGCAACAATACTGATAGGACTACTATAACTTCTGCACTTAACTCAGAGGATTTAAACATTTGCCTCAAAGAGTCAGCACGTAACCTAGGCGTCATATTAGACACAAGGCTCTTAACAACTTCCATTGTTGAGTGCCTTGGGACAACCTTGTTGTGAAAGGCGCTATTTAGAAATACATTGAATTGAATTGAATTGACAATGTAAACTGTCGTGTGTGTTGTTTGTTAAATAAGACTGTCTTTATTTATTATTATGCCTCAGATGAAGACCAGATCACATTTTAAGAGCCATTCATGTAGAAATCCAGATCATTCCAAAGGGTTCACAAACTTTTTATCGCAAGTGTGCAACATTCACTCCACAAAGAAAACGGGTCATGAAAGCCGACAGATTTTTCAAAGGTTTCAGTACTGATGTCACTCCATGTAACTTTAATGACAGTGCGATGATCAAGGAACGCAGTGGGATCGCGGTTGCTCATGGGACGGGTTGGGGCTGCTGGTACATGTCAGGATGGCCGAGCGGTCTAAGGCGCTGCATTTAGGTCGCAGTCTTCCCTGGAGGTGTGGGTTCAAATCCCACTCCTGACAAAGAGCTTGATTGGTCTTCTTTGAGCTTTTTCGAAACAAATCAACACTAATCAAACACACTGGCGGGTTTTCGAAAAGCATCGAGGAGTGGACAGGATGCCCCTTTGGAATAGGGCTCAGAAAATGACGGAGAAGGGAAATTCCGTAAGATCCCACACATTGGAATCTGATTGGACAAAAGCTACGTCGTCTCCCGTGTGACAGGCGGGGATACTCACCACTATACTAACATGGAGCACTGGCATGCCGCGCGGATGTATTTCCTCTTATGGCCACTACTGTTTTCGGGTTTCGGCTTTTATTTGCATTCCTTCCAGAGGAGCGCGTAAAAATGAGTGTTCATCTGCGCCATCCTCACTCCTCCTCTGCTCCTCCTCGTGCACTATTGTAGCGGCAATGCTTGTTAATAAGACAGAATTATGTGTTGCGGTGCTTTCCCAAATGAGGCCCCATCTCTCTCTTCATCTCTGTGGTGCAGCCACAGAGAAGCTTTTCATGCAGGCTGATTTAAAGGTGTTTTCTTTTGATAAGGGACAGCTCCCAAAGGGGGATGCACTTAGGTAAGCCTGGCTATCTGTCACGACCACCAGGCTGTCAAGACCTACTCGTAAGCGAACTAATCAGTGCCAGCAGCGGGTTATTATTAACAAACGCCGCCGCACGAGTTAAACCACCTGCTCACATTCCACCTTGCGGTGCGCAGTGCTACTTATACTATCTTCACCTGCTTCCCGCTGCTCGGTATTGAGTCTACTCCTTGAGAGATCTACCTGGCGTTTTTTCCCGTACCTCGTTTTTTCTGGTTATTGGACTCCCCTTCTGCCTTTTCGACTTTGCACCTCGCCTCTCGCCTCGGACTGTTTGCTACCGGAGATCTCCTTGGATTACGATTTGCCTTTCGCCTTTTAACCACGACCTTGCCTCTCGTTTTTGGATTGTTTGCCTGCCTCATCTATTACCCGTGCCTGCGTCTGCACAGGATCCTTGTATCTTCCCACCAGGGATTCCTAACACTTTCATGATCAATGGTCATCCATTGGCGCCTATCTGTCTAGGGAGTGCCAGATGGACATCTGGACTGCATTCCTAAGTGTCAGGAGTAAGTGACTCATATCTCACCTTGATCAACCAATCAGGGACTGGTAGGGCAGAGTAACCCACGTGGGACTCTGATGCCCATGGAACTTTCAGCCAATGAATGAGCTGAAGTTCCTCCAGGTAAAAACAGGCAACACAGAGCTCCAGGAGAATTCTGTGAACTTTTTCGGACAATTCTAAAGGGAATTCAAAGGAGAATTCCAGGGCAGGACAGCCCAGGAGCAGAAGGCTCCCAAAGGCAGGACATTCTCGCAGCGCGCCTCCTGACCATCCTGAGACTCAGCCCGGACAACCACGGAACGGCCAGTGTGTCCGAGTGCCAGAACTTTCCTCTGTTCTAAGAGTCTAGAGCGGAGGTTGCCAGAGAGTAACCAGAGGATCCACCCGAGGTTAGCATCAGCAGCAAGCCTCGTGAACAGGTCGGAACTGTGGACAGCTGAATCAGTATTCAGAACTGGCGCTTCATCAGGAACGAACCGGTCCTCTTCCTGACCTGCTGGGACCCACAGTAACATTTCTCCTGAGTACAACTTCGCTAGTTAAAGCCAACTCTAACTAGCCGGTCTTCAGAGAGCATCAGCAGCGCACCGTCGCAAGCCGCACAGCACAGCCAGGCACGGAGCCAGAGAGCGCGGATTGGACAGCAACAGCCTGCAACTGTTTCTTTGTGCCTGCAGGAGATCTGAATCCCCAGAGATTGGATGAGTATTCAACTTCAATGCATTACAGCTCGAGAATTCAATTGTTATCCCAACCAGTTAATATCAATTTAATTCCTAAGAGTTATGTACTTGTTTTCAGTATTTAATGTAGAAGTTGTAACCAAGTTCACTTTATGAAACGGTCTAAATGAATGATATACTGAACGTATGTCCTCTTGATATATGTAACTCTTCGTAACTGACTGAATATATACCTTTTGTACTCTGATAACCCTCTCGATAAGATCTGATAGGTTTATATGCATATTCTATGTATTGATAAATGTATCCTCGTGTATTAGTACCTTTGTGTGTGCGTTGTTTGAGTTATATCGCATGGTTGGATTCTAAAGCCATTAAAAGAATCATTTTGTGATTTACGGCTACAATTAATAATTGTCCCCGTAAATGCCCAAACCCTACAGAACTGGTGCCTTCAGAGAGCACACTACATTTTATTGGCGTCCCTGGACCGGCTATGGCAAGACTGAAATGAGTCAACCAAGCGGAATAATTCAATATAAAACGCCGCGGGTTTCATACACGACAATACAGTGTGCTGAAAGCCGAAAGGAAAAAAGTTCCCCTTGCTCTTTAAGCAGTGCTTGATTGTTTTGTGATCTTTTGCGATCTACAGGGTTGATTGCATACTTGATCTTGTGGTTTTCTGTGGTAGAACTGTGATTTCGTACTTAAAAGTAATACTCTTTAAGTTTAACGATGGGGCTATAAGATCTGAATTCGAGTCGCTATTAAGCACTCTCTCTAGCAGCGACAGGTCTGACCACGATCTCCACCATATCTCCGTCAGCGGAGAAGCTAGAAGAATAAACCTCCATTCTCTGAGAGAGCTAGCGAAGGACATGGAGAGATTTGACCCCGCGGTGTCAGAGAATAATATCGAGAGTTATATTCAGGACCTCAGGTATACCCTGCAGTACCTGCCAAATGCCACAGAACAGGAGAAAGTGTTTCTGGTCAGGAAAACTACCAGCAGAGCTGTACATGAGTGGATGGCTAGACAGATGAAGAAAGTCTGTAATGATTTTGAGCAGCTTTGTCAAGCACTTATCCAAGAATACAGTGCGTTTATTGACCCGACTGCCGCGATAGCCGCCGCCCTTAACATTAAGCACGAGAGAGCAGAGTCCCCTCGCGAATATTACGAGAGACTTAGACGAACTTATTTTGCAGGGCGAAATGATGAGGGTTGCGAAGAGAACACACATTTCAAGGGTTTATTCATTGCGAATCTCCACCCGTCAGTCAGAAAGATGATCTTAATGCATACAGATGCACAGACCATGAAAATGAGTGATATTAAGAGATTCGTGCAGAAAGCCTGGGAGTATGATGTCCAAAGTCGCTCTGAGCAAAAAGCTGTTAAAGCGACTGTGTTCGCCGTCAGAGCCAGCAGGGTTAACTCCCTCCTGCTCGAAGGAGCACAGGCTCCTGAGCTGGCTAAGCCCCGTTCCAAAGCAGGCACACAGGACCGCACCCAGCGTCCTAAGAGCCATGAGAACACTGGGGGAGGGAAAGACTAGATAAAGCTGAACAAAAAGAGTCAGTAGCTGCCCGCCTGGCCAGGCTTGAACAAGTTTTATTAGGACAGGGACAACCGCTCCCCAAGGCTGCCGGAAGCGTGAATGAGCTGATACTCTCCACTGGAGGAGGCGGAGACCCGCCCCCTCCCACTCCCTCAGTCTATCTGATTGAGCGGAAGGGTTCCTGCCTGGATGAATTCAGCCACTCCCAAGCGAGTGCTGACTCCACCCCTGAAGTCACAGAGCAGGCAGTGAAACACAGAGGAAAAGCAGGAAGCTTTTACCTCAAGGCTGCCATGGGAGATGTCTTACACAGTGAGACACTGATTGACACTGAGGTTGAAAGGTGTTTGATGTCACACGGCAAACTCAAACGGGTAGAAAAAGAAAAGGGCATGCGACTCAGAGTGGAACCTTTGGTGGATCACCAGAAAGGCAAAGTGTGGAAACAGGTCAAGGCTCCTAAGCCTTCTGTACAGAAGGAAAGGGGGGTCAAGAGGCAGACTGTGCTCACACAGTGCCCACCGAACACAGAAGCCTATGTGGAGATTCCTTCTGTTCCCTCTGGACAAGAAATAAAAATATTTTCTTGTTCCCCGGATATACAGGGAAGTCGTGTCCCGGCTGAGGTCCCAACAGCCTCCCTGCCACAGGAGCGGTGCTCCAAGCGGCCGCCTGATCCACCAGGTAAAGAATACCCCTTTTACATCCCTAAAGAGGAGCAGATCTCTCCACCTGGCGATGAAAAGGTGCTTTCCCTGTGCACCCTGGCACCCAAGAGGGGTCAGGACCACCACCCTGCAGTGGTGGAAGGGATCCAGATGGCAGGAGAGCAGGTTGGTTGGTGATGTAGCCCTCACCCTTAGCCCTGAGAGGTCCTCTATTAGTAAGGATCTGCTTGAGCAGCGGTCACAGGGCCACCGCCAGGTGCCCCTGGTGCAACATTCACAGGTTAGACAGAGAGCCCAGCTGGACACTGGGACTACTGCGCTGTGGACACACCTGATCCCAGATGCCGATTCCCTCTGCTGTGACCTAGGGAACCTGCAGTCAGGTAACATTATTTCTCACAACTACCAGGTAGTGAGTGAGACTGACCTGATTGTTCCTGCCTCGACAGCAGGGTTTCCAACACACCCAGTCCCCAGGAAGGGACAGGGAATGAAAGCCGAGCTGGTTTTCTTACAGCCACCAGCTCAGTCTGTCAGTCTGAGTCTGACCAACAGTGGTTCACCCAGACTGGAGCTGGATGGTCAAGCCACCCGCCTGTTAGTGCAGAACATGGAAAAGGGGGGTGTCAGAATCCCTGCCCGCACTGACATGGGCCTGGTGGGTGATAGCGAGTTCGAAGACAGTGAACTAGCTATCCCAGTGCTGGGGCAGCTCCCTGAACCCCTAGCAAGGAAAGGGGGGAGCGAGCAGGTGTCCTACACCCACGCCCAGCAAACGATTGTAAACATGCCGATAGAGGGATTCCTCAATCAGGAAGTGTGCAGGGTGGACCTGAACAGTGAGAATGGGGTAACAATCCCAGATCACTCAGGTGCTCCAGATGACCACTCAGCCAAGGGTCAGGCATGGTCCACCGCTGCACCGCCCCCTGCAGGGTTCCTAGAGCACAGGCATGAACAAATCGAAAAAGCAGATGCCCTGGAAATGGAGGAGCAGCATCAGCCGCTGTGTCAGATCTCCCCAGATTTCCAGGATGTTGGTGCCCAAGATGCCACATGGCATACTGAGAAAGACACCATGTACATGCTGCGCCAGCTTAGAAAGGCAACAGTCACTCAGAAGGAGATGACTGGGATCAGCCACCCCAAAAGACTTTTGGGAGGACTGGTTGCTGCCGCCACTGTTGTGCATTTGCTATTTCTGGTAGGTTTGTTTGCTGCAGGCACTCTCACCCTGACTGCCCCAAGAAGGCAGGTGTCAGAGATGCCAGAGGGTAGTGACAGACTGTATCAACAGCAGCAAAAGTTGGAAAGCTTAGGGAAAACCCTACAGGCAACTTCCTATGCAACAGGGTTAAACCTTATCCCCCAACCAGTGGACATGATTGCCGGTGTTATACAGTGGGTTTATGCTTGTGTGCAACAGGCCAGAATGTTGACGCAAGACCTGTTAAGGGAGTTCAGTGCCACTGTAGCCAGTTTAGCCATGGCACAAATCCCAACCCACTTGATTCCACTCTTCTCAGTAGAGGAGTATGTGACATTAACCACCCCATTGCTCGTAGCTCACCCAGAAGGCGATCCAAGATTGAATTTGGTTCCAAATCTTGAGATGGGTATGGCTACCAAAGCTATCCATTGGCTGTGTCTAAATGATTCACCAATGAAGGGTGTAAAGCTACTATCGAGTAGAGGGAGGTCAATGAACCCCATGAAGAGCAGGTGGGAAGTAAATGGCTGGTCAGCACACCACATTTAACTGTCACTATGGCTTGTGACAGGCATGATACAGCTACCACAATGCAGCTACCTAATCAAAACAGTTTCTTGTAAGTTCCAGAGGAGGCCATAGTACAGCATGGTGACTTAACACTGTACGGTCTGGAACCAGACAATATAAGACCAAACTTGAGGTCATGGATGCCTTCAGGTGCCACACTATTGAATTGGATAGAAATCCAAGAAACAGTAAGCCCTGAAGAGGTACAGGTAGTTGAGTTTGCTTTAATGGAACAAACCTCCAAACCACCCTGGCAGGTGCCCAACACAGGTGTTGTGGTTCATCAGGGGGGCTGGGAACAGGAACTGTTGTTATTGTAACACTGCTGCTGGGTAGCTGGATCATGACTGACAGTGTACTCTGAATGCTGTACTCTCACATCAAGATGTACTCTGGGTAGCATGAATGAGTCAAAGGTAGCATGTCAAAAGAAAGGAATTGACTTCTCCCCAAATATCTGCCTACAGAGGTATCAGATACTGACAGTGAACTTCCTGATGTGTAATGCCTAGACTGAGGTGATGTCTCCTACCGTGTTTATACATACTCCAGATGTTATTCATCATGTTTGTTCCCAATGCTGGTTCCGGTATGAATTCTCGAGGAGTAATGTGGACATTTAAGTTTAATGTTCTAATGACAAGGGACATCACTTAACTCTGTTTTGTTTTGAAGGCAACAACGCCTCAGGACCTCGTGACCTTCAAAAAGGGGGGATGTGTAGCGGCAATGCTTGTTAATAAGACAGAATTAAGTGTTGCGGTGCTTTCCCAAATGAGGCCCCATCTCTCTCTTTAGTGGCTGCACCACAGAGAAGCTTTTCATGCAGGCTGATTTAAAGATGTTTTCTTTTGATAAGGGACAGCTCCCAAAGGGGGATGCACTTAGCTAAGCCTGGCTATCATGATCAATGGTCATCCATTAGCGCCTATCTGTCTAGGGAGTGCCAGATGGACATCTGGACTGCATTCCTAAGTGTCAGGAGTAAGTGACTCATATCTCACCTTGATCAACCAATCAGGGACTGGTAGGGCAGAGTAACCCACGTGGGACTCTGATGCCCATGGAACTTTCAGCCAATGAATGAGCTGAAGTTCCTCCAGGTAAAAACAGGCAACACAGAGCTCCAGGAGAATTCTGTGAACTTTTTCGGACAATTCTAAAGGGAATTCAAAGGAGAATTCCAGGGCAGGACAGCCCAGGAGCAGAAGGCTCCCAAGGGCAGGACATTCTCGCAGCGCACCTCCTGACCATCCTGAGACTCAGCCCGGACAACCACGGAACGGCCAGTGTGTCCGAGTGCCAGAACTTTCCTCTGTTCTAAGAGTCTAGAGCGGAGGTTGCCAGAGAGTAACCAGAGGATCCACCCGAGGTTAGCATCAGCAGCAAGCCTCGTGAACAGATCGGAACTGTGGACAGCTGAATCGGTATTCAGAACTGGCGCTTCATCAGGAACGAACCGGTCCTCTTCCTGACCTGCTGGGACCCACAGTAACTTTTCTCCTGAGCACAACTTCGCTAGTTAAAGCCAACACTAACTAGCCGGTCTTCAGAGAGCATCAGCAGCGCACCGTCGCAAGCCGCACAGCACAGCCTGGCACGGAGCCAGAGAGCGCGGATTGGACAGCAACAGCCTGCAACTGTTTCTTTGTGCCTGCAGGAGATCTGAATCCCCACAGATTGGATGAGTATTCAACTTCAATGCATTACAGCTCGAGAATTCAATTGTTATCCCAACCAGTTGATATCAATTTAATTCCTAAGAGTTATGTACTTGTTTTCAGTATCTAATGTAGAAGTTGTAACCAAGTTCACTTTATGAAACGGTCTAAATGAATGATATACTGAACGTATGTCCTCTTGATATATGTAACTCTTCGTAACTGACTGAATATATACCTTTTGTATTCTGATAACCCTCTCGATAAGATCTGTTAGGTTTATATGCATATTCTATGTATTAATAAATGTATCCTCGTGTATTAGTACCTGTGTGTGTGCGTTGTTTGAGTTATATCGCAAGGTTGGATTCTAAAGCCATTAAAAGAATCATTTTGTGATTTACTGCTACAATTAATAATTGTCCCCGTAAATGCCCAAACCCTACAGAACTGGTGCCTTCAGAGAGCACACTACACTAGGAAGACATATGGAGTCGGTTTTTTAAGCTTTATGAATTGGGTTTTCAAAGGCTGGGAGTAGGGCACAAGACATGCGAACGCATAGAGTCATTATCTGCTTCCAGGTGCGAAATGTCGTTTGTGGACACAGAATAGTATATGTCCAAGGCAGCAGGTCCAAGTGATTTAGCATTTTAAAAGTCGCGGGAAAAGCAAAACGGGTGCTTTTCCTTTGTTGCGCAGGCACACGACGACACCGTAGGCGCCAGGACTCGAAGCTTCGCGGGGTGATCTCGACGGCTTTCTAGTCCATCGCCGTAACCACTCGGCCACGGCTGCAGCGTACGCCACTGCTGCCGCCACTGCCTTCTTGATATAGTCTAACATAGAGTGCCGGGCGGCGGCAGAAACCTTTTTCAAAGTCGCTTTCCGTTTAACAACAAAAAAAAAACTTTCACAAAATGCATGCTAGCGGACAAACGCACTTCGGAGGACTTAACGGTGGCTTCCAGTTGGAATGATAAAGTCTCCCCGTCCGGTCAGGAAAAGGGAACTTTGTTAGACAGAAAGAAGGAAGTAATAATAACGGAGAATTGTGTGCAAGGATTTTAGAAGCTGCGCAGCCTTGCAGTTTCAATAGCCCTTTTATTCGTGTCAGATGCTGGAATTGCCTTTTTTTTACGCTCTTCCAAATGCGATGTCAACGAAAACAGAACAAAGCACAAAAAACCCTCAAGTCCTGCAGTTGCATAGAATGCCGATACGCGTCCAAGCAGTATTTGACTGCATCCTACCATTGCAACACGGGGCGTATATAGAAACGAAGCGCCCCACCTTCAGAGCAGTCTGCGCCACGAGAACGCCAACGGCTCCTCTGCTCTCCGGGGTGCGGTTGTGACCCCGTAACCTTCAGTGTTGGTGGCAGACAAATGGAGACTAACAGGTGACGTCCTAGGACATGACTACATTGTGTCGCTCAGTGGGGATGGGGACCTCTGCTTGGAAAAGAGTGCGAGGCCCCTTTAGAAAAACATTTTGTTAACAGGCATGTCGCCACAGCCTAAACACCTATAGCTTGCAAAGCGCATGCTATTAGACAGGCACCTCTGCAAGACCTTAAGAGTCTCTTAAACTAGTGATGGTAAGGTGTTCCCAATGGGCGATGTTCGGCTTTCAAATCATCTCTCTGTGGACGCGCTCAGATGCAGCTGTTAAAGGCTTAGAAGCAGCTGACTGTTTCACCACCTAGCTGATCACTGTCAGTCAGGGAGCTCAGAGGTGAAAAGCCTGTCTAAAAGACAATTCACCGTCGATCAGTTCAATGTGTTCCGTACCAGCTCGGCGCACCTGAGATCATCTTGGTTACCGTGTAGCTCAGATCAGTGAGAGCGTGTGTGTGTGTACCACCGTGATTGGATGCCGGACCTTCTCAGGTCACAGTAAACCTTCTGCTGCCTAACTTCCCTAATTTCGGGGATCCCTTTGAAAAAGCAAAGGAAAAATAAACTGGCTTTTCATCAGCGTGATCGACCCCACCCGGTGTGCCCCAGTGGCCTAATGGATAAGGCACTGGCCTCCTAAGCCAAGGATTGTGGGTTCGAGTCCCATCTGGGGTGCTCCTGTTCTCCTTTGAGTGTACGAATGTCCTTGTGATTTGCAAAGCTGCAACCCCACCTTACTCAGTGAGCGTCCCTGCTCTTCTCTCACATACAGTTGTGAAAAAAACTTTTGTAAACAGCTCTTCGGAATGATGTGGATTTCTGCATGAATGGCTCCTAACATGTGATCTAATCTTTATCTGAGTAATAATAATGAATAAAGATAGTCTGATTTAACAAACAACACACGCCCAACATTTGACATTGCTGTTTCTTTATTGAACAAATGGTTTAAACAATCAAGGTCATTGATGGAAAAAGTACGTGAACCCTTATATTAAGGAACTAGTGGAACCTCCTTTATCGACAAAAACCTCAACCCCAACTTTCTGTAGCGGCCGATCAGACCTGAGCAGCTTTTAGGAGGTATTTTGGCTGATTCCTCTATGCATAACTGTTTCAGTTCATGGATATTTTTGGGATGTCTTGCGCTGAACGGCCTGCTTCAGATCACGCCACAGCACTTCTATGGGACTGGGGTCAGGACTCTTACTTGGCCATCCCAAAATACGGAATTTCTTCTGTTTCAGCCACTCTGTTGTTGATGTACTCCTTTGTTTTTGTCATGTTGCATGAACCGGCGTCTTTTGGGTTTTAGATCACAGGCAGACACCCTGACATTCTGCTGTAGAATTTCCTGATACCACTTGGAATTCATCGGTCCCTCGATGATTGCAAGCCGTACAGCCTCCGCCATGCTTCCCAGTTGGGATGAGGTTTTGGAGTTTGTATGCAGTGTTTTGTTATCTCCAAACATAACGCTGTGCACATTTACCAACATGTTCAACTTTTGTCACATCTGTCCACAGAACATTGTTCCAGGAGTTGCTGTGGAACATCCATGTGGTCTTTAGCAAACTTGAGAGGGGCAGTGGTGGTTTTTTTTGGGGGGGAGAGCAGTGGTTTCCTCCGTGGTGACCTCCCATGATCACCACTCCTGTTCAGATTTCTTCTTATGGTGGACTCATGAACACAGACGTAAGACAAAGTCAACCACCTGTTCGCTAGATCCCATCCCCACTCAGCTAGTCAAAGATTCCCTCGAAGGACTGGCAGGACCTATATTTAGTATGATGAATGCATCCCTTGCGTCAGGCGTTGTACCTCATCAATTTAAGGTAGCGGTTGTTAGACCGCTCCTTAAGAAGTCAAATTTGGATCCCCAAGTTCTTAACAACTACAGGCCTGTCTCAAAGGTCCCATTTCAATCTAAAAGTCTTGAGAGAATAGTTGTGGCCCAACTTCAATCGTCTCTGGATTCAAATAATATACTTGAGAAATTTCAGTCTGGTTTCCGCCCAGGCCACAGAACTGAAACTGCATTAACAAGAGTCGTAAATGAAATTCTCTTAGCTACTGATGCGGGGAATGCAACAGTGCTTGTGCTTCTAGATCTTAGTGCTGCCTTTGACACGGTTGACCTCTCTGTTTTGTCACACAGGCTTGAGTTTGAGGTTGGCTTATCTGGAACCGTCCTTAAGTGGTTTACTTCACATTTAACTCATCGTTTTCGTTCTGTTCAAATATGTAATAATTGTACTGCTTCATCAACGTCACCAGTTCAATTTGGTGATCAGTGACGGGACCAATATTGCTCTCTCTCTCTACATGCTGCTGCTAGGTAGGATAACACAAAAACATAATTTGAACTTTCATTCATATGCTGATGACACTCAAATATACATTTCGTTTACACCAAACGACAACTCTTCTATTATCACTTTAGTTAAATGCATTAATGAAGGAAAGACTTGGATGTGTGAAAACTTTTTGTTACTCAACTCCGATAAAACTGAGGAGCTGTTGATTGGAGGCAACAATACTGATAGGACTACTATAACTTCAGCACTTAACTCAGAGGATTTAAACATTTGCCTCAAAGAGTCAGCACGTAACCTAGGCGTCATATTAGACACAAGGCTCTTAACAACTTGCATTGTTAAGTGCCTTTAGACAACCTTGTTGTGAAAGGCGCTATATAGAAATACATTGAATTGAATTGACAATGTAAAATGTTGTGTGTGTTGTTTGTTAAATAAGACTGTCTTTATTTATCATTATGCCTCAGATGAAGACCAGATCATATTTTAAGAGCCATTCATGTAGAAATCCAGATCATTCCAAAGGGTTCACAAACTTTTTCTCGCAAGCTTGCAACATTCACTCCACAAAGAAAACGGGTCATGAAAGCCGACAGATTTTTCAAAGATTTCAGTACTGATGTCACTCCATGTAACTTTAATGACAGTGCGATGATCAAGGAATGCAGTGGTATCGCGGTGGCTCAGGGGACCGGTTGGGGCTGGCAGCACACGTCAGCATGGCCGAGTGGTCTAAGGCACTGCATTTAGGTCGCAGTCTCCCCTAGAGGCGTGGGTTCAAATCCCACTCCTGACAAAGGGCTCAATTGGTCTTCCTTTCTTTGAGCTTTTTCGAAACAAATCAACACTAATCAAACAGACTGGCAGGTTTTCGACAAGCATCGAGGAGTGGACAGGATGCCCCTTTGGAATAGGGCTCAGAAAATGACGGAGAAGGGAAATTCCGTAAGATCCCACACATTGGAATCTGATTGGACAAATGCTACGTCGTCTCCCGCGTGACAGGCGGGGATACTCACCACTATACTAACATGGAGCACTGGTGTGCCGCGTGGATGTATTTCCTCTTACGGCCACTACTGTTTTCGGGTTTCGGCTTTTATTTGCATTCCTTCCAGAGGAGCGCGTAAAAATGAGTGTTTATCTGTGCCATCCTCACTCCTCCTCTGCTCCTCCTCGTGCACTAGGAAGACCTATGGAGTCGGTTCTTTCAGCTTTATGAATTGGGTTTTCAAAGGCTGGGAGTAGGGCACAAGAGATGCGAACGCGTAGAGTCATTATCTGCTTCCAGGTGCGAAATTTTAATGTCAAGATCTTTTACCGCTTGGGATAGCTCTCTAATGGCTTTCCCTTGCTCTGCTACCATTTTCAGGACATCCTCCAGCATGACTGACTTTGTTTCCTCAGCGTTAACCAAAGTACATTGTGCCCCCTCTGCAAACTTATCAAGCCCCTTGCTTGTAGTTTTAGAGGCCTTTACATTCACCGAGCTCTCCTCCATACTCCACATATATGCTTCCTCACGCACTTCTATCAGGGTACATTCTGGTTTGTCCCTCACATATTTCCGGAGCTCCCTCCTACAGATGCAGCCATTCAAAATGCGCGGGCGATACCGCATTATTTTGCGGTACGCTGTACGCAGTCTACCGCAAGCTACCGGTAAATACCGCGAGTTACTGTAAATTCTCCTATAATACGACAAGCAAAATAATAGTATCCGGAATTTCCGCAAGGTGGAGCTAATAAAGCTCAACCTCTCATGTTTGAGCTGTGGCCATCAAAGTCTTTAACGAAGATATTACTAATAGTATTAATAATGAATGACCTTGGACAAGCTGTAAGTGTAAACTCAAAGTATTGCCCTGGTCAACATTCTTTTTTTCATTGACCGTCTTTGTAAAAGTAACACCACAGCATTTCGCAATCACGCATTTGTTTCCAATCATGCAAAGTACAGTAATTTTTGAGAATCGATTCACCATGCCTTTCACATGCTCATAAAAGAGATTGATTTAGGAACATAAACATATTACCGTATGAAAACTGTACTGTATACAGTATGTATATGTATATTTAATGTCTTAACTGTGCCCGTTTAAGTATTGAATATTCATATCTAATTTTACCACTGAAGGGAAATCTTAGTAGCTGAGCATAAAAAGAATAGGAGCATACTGCAACGCGTGTGAAGGCCATAAACGATATTAATTTTGGAACATAAACATAGAGTATATGGCTGTTCTCGGTACTTTAAAGAAAACATACACGAAACATGGTTTCATTATGACCAGAATCGGTCTTGAGATATTTTTAACTTGATTTACAGTATTTGAGAGGTATGTCTTAACACCGATACTACAGTGCTTAAGTACTGCTCACGTATATGTTTCTAGGTTTATATTATGCATTTCATACGGTCAAATTACTTTTGAGCAACTAATAAGAAGCGCGAAACGGTAAGCGTTTTAGTTTCGTTTTGTGCTGGGACCCGTGGATTGATTAGAGATATCAAGTACATACAAGTCATTTTTTAAATGTTGTAGTTCGTCTTGAAAAAATGTTACGAGTACATCATCTATCAACAATTACACAGGTTCTGTTTCCATATTGCGGATTTTGGTTACGTAATATTATTTTCTAGATTTCACGTTGTGAATATATGATTTGGGCAAACAGAGCCGCAAAGAAGTACATTATGGGTTGTTGTTGTTTTTTTTGCAGTTTTATCTAGAACAAGCGATGCTTAAACCTTTGTCTGATTCTTGTGAAACTATCCACACGACAGTTACAGTACCTAGGAGTTGACTTCAGTGATGTCACTGATGGGATGTTTCTAAAAATCCATCCTCTGTAAAACGTCTTCTCTAGTTGTCCTGCATATGTATTCGCTAATGAAGCTGTGTGTTCTGAGCCTGGATCTCTACATTTCTGTATGAACCAGCTTAGAGGGCTAAAGACAGCTTGTGTTTAAATTGAGTGTAAGGCAATTTATGCTTCTAAAGTCATGGTCAGCATTTATTATTGTACTGTGCTGTAAACTTGTTCTGTGCCTAGTCACATTATTTTATAGCGTTTTTATAGTGTTATCAAATCCGGTGGCGCTGTGTGTTAGTTTCCTGACTCCCATGTCACATGGTCTGTGATTGAAACCTGTGAAACCGGTTTAATTCGTCACAGCCAGCACTCCGGCAGAGAGGGGGTTGTACTCGTAAAGTAGAAGCAGGCGAGATTTCCAGCGAAAGACACCTCCCCCCCACCCTCATACGATTCGCATTGTAATTACACATTGTAATTGTATTACACATTGTACACATGCTTAAAAGAGAAGAGAGAAAACGCAAGCCTTCTTCAGGTGTGAGGGTCTTCTGCTCAGAATGAAACGCTAAAATGTAATGTAGGCTCTGAATGGGTTCAATTATGATTTGGGCTTGATTAAGGTCGCTGCCTTTCATCTAAAACCCTACTTGAATCCTTCGAAACTAAAAATCAGCGTTAGTGAGTTCTAAATAAAGAGGTATCCAGGTAACAGTGAAACGGGCGACAGTCTGGGGAGATCGCCCGTTTTCCATGTAAATAGTTCCCTGGTTCCGCACCCCTTGGTGTTTCTCTCGCTCTCTCTCGGGTCACCTGATCATTAGCTCGAAAGATTTCAGTGCTTTGTGTATATTCTAATGGTAGTGGGGGCAGGGTGTGTGGGAACAGGTTTGGTTGAAATTGCATTGGAGATCTATGTTCTTCACACCTGAAACATTTTCTCTGAAAGCATTTTCTTCGCAGTTTAACCGATCTTGTTACAGCATGTTACAGTTTACTATTATTAACCATATTAATTTTAAGTGCTTAATGCCATTTTTTGACCAGGCACGAATATTCTTAAGTCCATATCTTCGCAAGGGAATCAGTGCGAATTGTAATACTAATTAAATTAAAACTACTAACTACTAACTAATACTAATTAAAACAAACCAGAAACGTGTTGTTCTGTCTAATGACATTACAAGTGGAAAGATTACAGATTTTAATCGTCTTTAATTTTGTTACGTTATACATTTTAGAAACGTTTCATCCATACAAACACCACAAAACTATTTTCGATTGTATTTCTGAATAGTACAGATGCAGCCATTCAAAATGCGTGAGGTATTTCGCGGCATACCCCAGTGGGCGTGTCACAGTATCACGCGGTATGACGCAGTTAACGTGGTGTCACGTGGTTAACTATCCGGCGTCGCCTTGTAAAACCGCCAGGGGGAGCTTAACCTCTCATGTACAGCATTTGAGCCTTTAATTTTGAACTGTGTATTACAGCATGTTAATCATCAGTCATTAAAATGTTGGTATATTTTATGAAAGCAAGATTGCTCAGTTGGACAAAAGTACACAACCTACCTTTATCAGAAATATCAAAGCCTTTACTGAAGATATTACTAATAGTATTAATAATGGATGACTTTGGACAAGCTGTATACTCAAAGTATAATTTCTTTAGCACATTTGTACAAGCACTTGGAATCTGTCCAAGCCATACTTTGTTAGGCATTTTGTTTTACTTCAACGGGCATAAAAACTTCCTTGCTTTTAACAGGGCGTTTCATAATTTCTAGCTACGAAAATGATTTAAAATGCGACACCTATCATTCAACTAGAGCTTAAAATATCACAAGGAAAAATACACACCGGTATTCCATTTCTCCCTAAACATTGTAAGCTTCGAAGTCTTTAACTAACGTGATACCGGAGTCAACAAGCATACTTTTAGAATTTGATTAAAAGGGAATATAATATGGAATCGCGTATCTCAAGAATTTAATAACGGTATGATTACATCCGTGTACTGCGGCAGGGCTGTGTAGGGCTGTTTCGCCTGCCTGATCATGCAAGCTGTCTTGTAGCCTACTGGTCTAGGTGCGTGACTACCAACTGGCAGGTTGTGTGTTCAAATCCAGCTGGTGCTGGACTTTTATTTTAACAAACATTTCTTCGAAAAAATAGGTAAGCGATATTATGGACAATCAGTTGACTTTTATATTTCAAAATATCGCAACATGATCGATATTTGCGATATTTTGAACATATCTTCCCTTCTGACAGCGGTTCTTGCTTCTATTGTGTGTGTGTGTGTGCAACAGTAAATTTTTATAGAGAAATGGAGGCTGGACAGTATGCGTTACAATATAAACATTAATATTGATTTTAATCGTGTTCTGATTTAAATCGCAAACGCGTGTTTAATTATGTGTTTTTAATCATAATCAGGCTAATGCATTTCTACATTTTCTGTATGAACCAGCTTAGAGGTTCATACAGAAAGACAGCTTGTGTTTAAATTGAGTGTAAGGTAATTTATGCTTTTAAAGTCATGGTCAGTATTATTGTACTGTGCTGTACTGTGTCACATTATTTTATAGCGTTTTTATTGCGTTATTAAATCCGGTGGCGCTGTGTTAGTTTCCTGACTCACATTATTTAAACTACCACACTGATCATTCATCTCTAAATAAACTTTATTTTATATAGCGTTTTAAGCGATTAGGTAATTAGATTGCTCATAAACCTAATCGCTTTTTCTACATAAACACAGTGTGATTGCTCTCTGAAAATGCTTTTCCTTTATTTTTAAAGTAGGCTCAGATCGTATTATTATAAACTTTCTTGGAAAAATGTATTTTATGTAAACCATGTTTGCTATTAATTCATTTAGGGCTAAAATATGTTCATTGTCTTCCAATCGAGTCGAGTTGACATTGGAAGCCTGCCACACCCGGACTGTTAAACCAACGCATTAGCACGTCAAAGCCCATTGAGCCAGTATTGGCTTTAGTATCCCCCCCTTCTCCCCTCAATTCAATTCAATTCAAGGTGTTTTATTTGCATGACAGATGGGTACAAGCAGTGTTGGGTATGTATATTGTAACGCTTACAGCAGACAGGCACTGTGTAGGAGCTGACGCACCAGAGCAGCGCCTGCATTTATAACTTAGTTTTTAAAATTAGTCAAGCAATACGAAGCATCTCCTTTTACTTAGTGCCTGAGCATACTGCAACGCGTGTGAAGCCCATAAACGATATTAATTTTGGAACTTAAATATACAGTATATGGCTGGTCTCGGTACTTTAAAGAAAACATACACACCAGTATTCCATTTCTCCCTAAACATTTTAAGCATCGAAGTCTTTAACTAACGCGATACCGGAGTCAACAAGCATACTTTTAGAATTTGATTAAAAGGGAATATAATATGGAATCGCGTATCTCCAGAATTTAAAGACCAGACAATCGCAAACTCGTTTTCAATAAAATTATTTTATTCATTCAGCAGTTTGTGAGAGGGACATCCAGCAGGGAGAGACACACACACCGGTTTTCATTGACAACATTGTTTTTTTTTCAATTCCTCTTGTCTAACAGGAATGTTTTGTTTGTGGACAGACTGTTAGACAAGAGGAAAAGACCGCCTCCTCCTACGAAGCATTTCGTTGATCCGATCACGAATTCTTTTCCAGTCGTACGCAGCAAGGGTTGAGAATCTCCGATTCACCATCGTACTAATGGTTTCCCGGAGATTGCAAGGCAAGGCACTTTTGCCTCTGGACCCATCGAAATTTACAGACGTGGTCCACCCCCAGTAAATTTCAAAAGTCACAAGATTTCGAAACACGAGGGCGGCGTAGCGGTCGGCTCTTGCTTTCCCGTCTATGCCGATGCACTGCAAGTACAACCCCCCCTCCATCTCCTGGGTGATGGGTAGCAGTTGGACATCTGGGAGAATTATTCGTCCCACTGGCATCTGTGAATTCCGCTGTGCTTCCTGGGGGGAGATAGCCGGCAGGGACAGCATCAACAGAGTCCTGCGCGGTGGTGAACTGAGAGGCTGGGATGGAGTGTCCTGAGGCGGTGTGTGCTCTGCGGGGGGCAGAGCTTCCGCCAGGCATTGCAACCTGCGCGGCGGGGAGAGCCACTTTTCAGGAGACGGCTGCTCAACTGTTTGACTGCTGGAACATACTGTCTCCTTCCTCTGCATTTTCAGGAGTGTCTCTAGCCTCCCAGTCCTCCCCAGTAATGCATCGTACTGCTCCCGCTGCTGCCGAAATGTCTCCATACAGGTGCTGCTTCTACAGGTTGGCACCCTGGCCAGTGGCCGAGAGCAGAGACCCACGGCCTGTGGCAAAATAACATAAGTCATGTAAGAAATAAAGTCACACAGTAGTATTCATCAGTCGCGGAACAGAAGTCAAAATAAACTTTTCTTTTTTTCCGTCTTACCGCTTTCTTTTTTACTGTCCTTGTGGTAGATCGTTTCGCCCGTGCGGTGTTTTCTTGAAGAACAGGCTACGAAGAAATAATTATAATTGAATTTAAAATTCAAAACGGCAATAATACCTTGTAATATGCGCTGTAATCGCGTATTTCAGATGAAGTCTGCTGTATTTGCTTACCCTTCGCTCTTTGGAAGCTGGGGCGGCAGAAGCACCTCGTCTCTTCCCGTAAAAGGTCTTGGTCTCCATACTGTACTATGGTCGCTGTAGTGCAGGTTCGCAGTTTTTTTTTTTGCGATGGGAGCTCACCCAATCCCTTGGTGTCTTTTATGCTATATTCACCTGTACGGCTAGAGTGTGTTCATTGTCTTCCAATGAAAGGCGGGTGCCTTTTGCCGAAGTCGGGAGACATTGGGGGCTTGCCACACCCGGACTGTTAAACCAACGCATTAGCACGTCAAAGCGCATTGAGGACCCGGGCGCAATAGTTGTTTTGTCCCTTGATTTACTGATCTGCATTAATTAAATCTTGTCAGTCAGGTCTTTTTTTCTCTATTTCAATTGTCGTTTACACATGCACGACTTTAAAAGCTAGCATGACAGGTTTCGATTCACATTAGCTGGCGAGCCTTGTTAAAAAAAACAATGACAATGTAACATGCCACTGTTTGTTCATGAACAAAGTTATACTGAGATTTCCTTAGAAACGCGATTAAAAAATAAATAAAAATTTGAATCTCCTGCGGAACACATTCCATAAGAATCAGCGGTTCTACAACATATATCGCCTTTAAAGGTGGCTTCTCAAAACGCTTTACGGGATAAAAACAACCAGAACAGCAGCAACAACAATATTGTATTTCATTGCACTTTGAAAACCAAGTAATAACTTAACTCAGTACGTGCAAACGTTTTGTATGTTGCTGTCTTGAATGCCTGCGTACCCATAAGTATCTTATTTGCCTTGAGGCCTGTCTACAGTATATTTGTCCCCCTATCTCCCTCAATTCAATTCAATTCAAGGTGTTTTATTTGCATGACAGATGGGTACAATTCTTGTTGGGAATGTATACTTTGATATTTACACCCGGCGCGTCACCGAGGGAGCGACTGCATTTATAACTTAGTTTTTAAAATTAGTCAAGCAATATGAAGCATCTCCTTTAGCTTTTAAGTCCCTTATGGTTTTTTCGTATTATATTCCCTATTAATCAAACTCTAAGAGTATGTATCGGCTTGTCAGTCAGGTCTTTTTTTCTCTTTTTCAATTGTCGTTTACACATGCACGACTTTAAAAGCTAGCAAGACAGGTTTCGATTCACATTAGCTGGCGAGCCTTGTTAAAAAAAACAATGACAATGTAACATGCCACTGTTTGTTCATGAACAAAGTTATACTGAGACTTCCTTAGATACGCGATTAAAAAATAAATAAAAATTTGAATCTCCTGCGGAACACATTCCATAAGAATCAGCGGTTCTACAACATATATCGCCTTTAAAGGTGGCTTCTCAAAACGCTTTACGGGATAAAAACAACCAGAACAGCAGCGACAACAATATTGTATTTCATTGCACTTTGAAAATTGCATTTGAGCACGGTTTTTGACTTTCTTAAAATTGCATTTTGGGCGCGGACAGCACATACAAGGGTTAATGAACTGCGCCAAGAAATTTAAAATAGTTTTCTTTAGGTGTGAGGGTAGGAATGGACCGCAGCAGGCATAATCAGCAAACCAGGAAAACAAAGAACAGGACAGGTGAGATGTGTAGCCAGAAAGCGAGTGATCAGAAAAAGGAAATGGATTTGTCAACTGATTGTCCATAATATCGCTTACCTATTTTTTCGAAGAAATGTTTGTTAAAATAAAAGTCCAGCACCAGCTGGATTCGAACACACAACCTGCCAGTTGGTAGGCACGCACCTAGACCAGTAGGCTACAAGACAGCTCGCATGATCAGGCAGGCGAAACAGCCCTACACAGCCCTGCCGCAGTACACGGATATAATCATACCGTTATTAAATTCTTGAGATACGCGATTCCATATTATATTCCCTTTTAATCAAATTCTAAAAGTATGCTTGTTGACTCCGGTATCACGTTAGTTAAAGACTTCGAAGCTTACAATGTTTAGGGAGAAATGGAATACTGGTGTGTATTTTTTTCTTTAAAGTACCAAGACCAGCTATATACTGTATGTTTATGTTCCAAAATTAATATCGTTTATGGCCTTCACACGCGTTACAGTATGCTCCTATTCTTTTTATGCTCAGCTACTAAGATTTCCCTTCAGTGGTAAAATTCAATATCTACAACGAGCACAGTAAAGACGTTTACAGTAAGTCTTTCTACGACAGACCAATGGACCATGAGTGCCCCTGTCGGTCAACCAATCACGCACCGCGGTATCCCGTGTCATCATACCTGCGGTATCTGTACCGCGGTGTCTGTACCGCGCACTTTGAATGGCTGCATCTGTATGTTACACTTAGTTCACTGTATTAAATAGATCTAATTAAGAAAGTTAAGTGTTAGCATAAACTATTAGCAATCAATAATATTAAATTTAGCACTGTAATAAGCTGTTGCACTTTCCCCCGCATCTTGTAAAAATATATTTTCATTGTTCAAATATACATTAAGTCTGACTATCATATAATAAGTTAAATACAAAACTAAAGAAAAAATAGGGTTAAATATAATTCAAAATATTTTGCTAACAATGTTAACTGTTTATGAATAATAAAATGTATTAACTAAGGAGTAGGATGGCTCAGTTGTTAGTATGTTTTTTTGTTTTGTTTCTTTTTCATAAATACAACAGTAGTACCTGATGTCTCAGTGGCTTTCAAAATTAAATTATGCATGCAAACCTGTGAACTAGAAAGATAACTAAGATATCCATCCATTTATAATGGTGGCGAAGTGGTTAGCATTGCTATCTTGCAGCACTGGGGTCCTAGGTTCAATTCCTGCCATCCTGTGTGTGAGGGGTTTACATGTTCTCTCTGGGTTACATGGTTTTTCTCCATATGTGTGATATGACTCCCTCTCGCACTCCAAAACATACTGGTAAGTTAATTGGTTTATGGGAAAACTGGCCCTGGCGTGTGTGTGTTTGTGTCTGTCTGTCCTGTGATGGACTGGCGCTATGTCCAGGGTGTATTCTGCCTTGTGTCCGTTGCTTACTGGGATAGGCTCCAAATCCTCTGTACTGGATAAAGAGATTAGAAATGGATGGAAGTAAAGGCACTGTGTGGATGGAACTATACACAGTGTTAGAAACCCACGATGAAATGGCAGCATCTCACTGAGAATAAAATATTTTATAGTGCTGGCTTAAGGAAACAGCCTTTCCACCTCTCTTGCACATCAGTATCCATACCTAGTTATTTAAACAAATTGCCTCTAAGTATAAACATCTTAATATGCTGGCTCTGTGGATCCGCATCAGCTATGTTTGCCCATTCCTTCAATTCATGTGCATCCAACACACAGTTCAATGCCAGCAACTACACATAATCTAAAATACAATCCTTATTTCAGTATCTATGTAAACATATAGTCTGTTAACTTCATCATCTTCATCAAAAGTATGCCTAACCCCATTAGGAAGTGTTCTTGTTATAAGTGTATTCCTCAGCTTTCCCCAAATTATCTTCTTCTTGCCAACATCTCTAGTCTTTTATCCTGCAATAACTCAGCCAACACTTAAATCTCCAAAAGCTGCTTGTGTTAATTTCTTTAAATCACAAATATCATGTGTAAATACTGGCCATGTAATACTCTGCATTGTGGAATAATAGTTTATTTTAAAGGGAACTAGAGAAATCAAGAAAGGCTTTTTTTCTAGAATTAATAAATGCACATCCTGTTCACTGGGGAAATTAAATCCACACTGAGCAATCTTCAATATGTTCAGAATATGACAGCAAGAATCCTATCAGGGATGCATTACACCTGTTTTCAAGTCCTTGCACTGGTTACCTATCAGATTTCGAGTCAACTTCAAAATCCTTATCCTCCTTATATACTGTCCTACAACTGTTATTATTGATCACCGAATTATTGTACTTGACATGACTTCATTCAGCCTTTCCTGAACGTCTATGACAGGCAGAGAGAGTGCTGTTTCTGGTGCGATCTTTTGCAGCTGACATTTCACTGTTTTAAACGAACAAGAAATTAGATTGCTCATAAATCAGTTATTCTATATAAACACAGCGTAATTGCCCTCCGAAAATCCTCTTTTTCTTGTTCGTTTTAGAGACCTTGATCGAAACTGATTTTAGATGTCAGAAAGGATTTATTTTCTCTGTATTTCCTACATTGCTTTGTCGAGATTTTAACTTTATATCTAACTTTATATCTAGGCTCAGATTTCAACTATAAATCGTACAGTAATTAATAGCAGTAAATACTGATGTTTTGCGCCCTCTTACCACAAAAATATATGTTTTGTAGTTGGGATTAACTTTATTTCGTACACGTAGCTACTCCGATTCGGACACCGAACAGTTAAAGATGGCGGCAAATCAGACACCCAGAGGGGGGGCGTCTTCTCGCCTCCATAACTAAAATGCCAAATAGGAGTGGCTTAAGCGACATACACAGTCGTGTAACTGACAGTTTGAGGTAGCCTATCGTGTAAATTTCGCTTTGTTGCTGATAGGTTAAGCTTTCGAAACTCTGCCCCAAAGTCATGTGACTGATTTTTCGCCCTGTTTCGTTGGTTAAACGCAATGATCACAAGCACCACCATGGTAACTGGGATGTGTAGTTTTTAATTCCGTTTGAATTATAACTGTACGTACTGTCTTCATATTTGGCCAGGGCTTTAAAGAGAAGGCGCGCCAAAAAAATTCGGTGCCGTCGTCTCCGCTTTAAAGGTACCCCCGTGCTGGAAGAATTTGACCTCGGAACGTTTGCCCAGCGTAGTTATAGTGGACATAAAAACAAGAGTTCGCTGGCATTATATCCTAGAAGACACAGACCGGCACCAGACCGGTAAATGCTTGATGAACTAGGGATTGGACAGTTTCCAAGTGCTTGTACAATCGATGGAAATGTTCAAATAAATGTGCAAAAGAAATAAACAAAATAATCATTTATTTCTTTATCATATTGGCTAGCTAATGTCCTCTCTTTGCTAGTTAGTGGCTGTGTTTCTGCGTTGGGTAGCAACGGGTGACTGTTCTCAGGCGGAAGATGTAAACAGCTTAATTTTCGTCTTAAATAATTTTTAAAAATTAAAATTCATTCTATACAGCAATCACATATTTGGGTACCGTTTCATAAAACTTTCATGCTTAAAATGTTTAGGGAGAAATGGAAGACTGGTGTGTATTTTTTCTTTAAACTATCAAGACCAGCCATACACAGTACAGTTTATGTACATACAGTAATGTTTATGTTCCTAAATTAATATCGTTTATGACCTTCAGATGCGTTATGCTCCTCTTCTTTTTATGCTCAGCTACTAAAATTTCCCTTTAGTGGTAAAATTCCATATAAATATTCAAAACTAAGCAGATTGAAATGTGCACAGTAAAGACATTAGATGATTAAATCTTTTCACTACCAACCAATGCACCACGAGTGCCCCTGTCGGTCATTTTGGCCAGCCAATCACTTACCGCGGTGCCCTACGGTGCCCTGCGGGTTGGTTACTGTACCACGGGTTTTTACCGCTCATTTTGAATGGCTGCATCTGTAGGTTGTCTCTCGCAGTGTTCAGGAATTGCATTCCGAAACTGAGTCAGATCAAAAGTTGTAAGAAAAGCACCTATGGTGTCGGTTCGAACAGCTTTATTGATTCGATGTTAAAGGCCGGAAATGGGGCACAAGACACGCGACCGCAAAAAGCGTCGCCATCTGCTTCCAGCTGCAAAATGCCGTTTGCGGACGCTGAAGCATTTGAACTTGAACTTTATTGCCATATGTAACCGGTACTGGTACAATGGAATTCTTACTTACAGAAGGTCTCTCGATTGTAAAACAAGTGTAAAAAACAAGACAAAGTGCAAACAGTGCATCAAGACAATGTACAAACAAACAATAGACAATGTGCAAGTAAACATGTAGACATTTCTTTCCAAGGCAGCGGGTACAAGCGATCTCGCGTTTTAAAACCACCAGGAAAAGCAGAAAGGCACTTTTCCTTGCTTGCGCCAGCACACGACGACATGAGGAGAACACCGTAGTCGGTAGGATTCGAACCTGCGCGGGGAGACCCCAATGGATTTCTAGTCCATCGTCTTAACCACTCGGCCACGACTACAGTGAGCACCGCTGTTGCTGCGTTCTTGCTACAATCTCACATGGATCGCGAGGCGCTGGCGGAAACCTTTTTCAAAGTCGTTCTCCATTAAAAAAAAAACCTTTCCAAAATACAAGCCTTGCAGACAGACACGCCTCAGAGGACTTAAGGGTGGCTTCATGTGGGAATGATAAAGTCTCCCCGTCCGGACAGGAAAATGGCACTTTGTTAGACACAAAGAAACAATCAACAACAGACAAATGTCCACAAGCATTTAAGAAGCCGCACCATGTTCTTGCTACAATCTCACACGGATCGCGAGACGCCGGCGGAAATCTTTTTCAAAGTCGTTCTCCGTTAAAAAAAAAAACCTTTCCAAAATACAAACCTTGCAGACAGACACGCCTCCGAGGAATTAAGGGTTGCTTCATGTGGGAATGATAAAGTCTCCCCGTCCGGACAGGAAAATGGCACTTTGTTAGACACAAAAAAACAATCAACAACAGACAAATGTCTACAAGCATTTTAGAAGCCGCACTTGAAATAGCTCTTACATTCGTGTTAGATGCAGGAATCGCCTTTTTATTGACGCTCTTACGAACGCCATGGAAAGCAAAACAAAGCAAAGCAGAGCAGAACAAAACGAACAAAATAAAACCCTCACGTCCTGCACTTGAATATAATGCCGTTACGTGCCGAAGCGGTATTGGATGTCATCCTAGCACTGCAACCCGGGGCGTACGGTATATGGGAACGAGCACACGTCACGAATTGTCTCTAATAACTCCCTGCACTGTAAGGCGCCTTGAAGCGTGCACCCTCAACATTCATCTTTGCGCATCTGTGAAAGGTAAACTCTTGAGCAAACTCTGAACCAGACACTCAAACTCCAGCTAGCATTAGGGGTAGCATTCCCACGCTACTTGAACACTTTGCTTACGCTCAGTGCTGGATTTTGGGAACTTTAGGACGAGTGGGACTTTTCTCCTATCTGTCAATTCGTTTTGTTTTGGAGACTCTTGGCTGTCTGTGTTGTATAGTGCAGCGTGAAGAAAACGTTTTCGAAAACTGTGCCGGCTCAAAAGTTGTAAGAAATCCTCTCCAGCTCTTTTAAGTCTCTTCAGTTTTGTCATTTAAAGTGAAACTAGATGTATAACTGGAGCCTCACTTATGCAAATGGTGAGGCTCCAGTTCGACATCTAGTTTCACTTTATATGACAGAAGTACGTCAGACTGCGCCGGACTGGGGGATCACTTCCGGTTATTTTTACCATCTTAAATATTTGAAATCCTCCCCTATGCAATTGTGACACTTCATCTTGGCTCCACCTAGGACACTCTTCAATCTTCCATCACTTCTCTCTTCTCCCGCAACACTCTCGTCTGTCGGCAGTATGTGGCGTCTTTGCATTACCACCAATCTCACCACAGCAAGAAAGCAACGGGTTTTGGCAAGAGAGGAGGAGACTGAGAGGTATGTCTTAACACCGTTACTACAGTGCTTAAGTACTGCTCACGTATATGTTTCTAGGTATATATTATGCATTTCATACGGTCAAATTACTTTTGAGCAACTAATAAGAAGCGCGAAACGGTATGCGTTTTAGTTTCGTTTTGTGCTGGGACCCGTGGATTGATTAGAGATATCAAGTACATACAAGTCATTTTTTAAATGTTGTAGTTCGTCTTGAAAAAATGTTACGAGTACATCATCTATCAACAATTACACAGGTTCTGTTTCCATATTGCGGATTTTGGTTACGTAATATTATTTTCTAGATTTCACGTTGTGAATATATGATTTGGGCAAACAGAGCCGCAAAGAAGTACATTATGGGCTGTTGTTGTTTTTTTTGCAGTTTTATCTAGAACAAGCGATGCTTAAACCTTTGTCTGATTCTTGTGAAACTATCCACACGACAGTTACAGTACCTAGGAGTTGACTTCAGTGATGTCACTGATGGGATGTTTCTAAAAATCCATCCTCTGTAAAACGTCTTCTCTAGTTGTCCTGCATATGTATTCGCTAATGAAGCTGTGTGTTCTGAGCCTGGATCTCTACATTTCTGTATGAACCAGCTTAGAGGGCTAAAGACAGCTTGTGTTTAAATTGAGTGTAAGGCAATTTATTCTTCTAAAGTCATGGTCAGCATTTATTATTGTACTGTGCTGTAAACTTGTTCTGTGCCTAGTCACATTATTTTATAGCGTTTTTATAGTGTTATCAAATCCGGTGGCGCTGTGTGTTAGTTTCCTGACTCCCATGTCACATGGTCTGTGATTGAAACCTGTGAAACCGGTTTAATTCGTCACAGCCAGCACTCCGGCAGAGAGGGGGTTGTGTTCGTAAAGTAGAAGCAGGCGAGATTTCCAGCGAAAGACACCTCCCCCCCACCCTCATACGATTCGCATTGTAATTACCCATTGTAATTGTATTACACATTGTACACATGCTTAAAAGAGAAGAGAGAAAACGCAAGCCTTCTTCAGGTGTGAGGGTCTTCTGCTCAGAATGAAACGCTAAAATGTAATGTAGGCTCTGAATGGGTTCAATTATGATTTGGGCTTGATTAAGGTCGCTGCCTTTCATCTAAAACCCTACTTGAATCCTTCGAAACTAAAAATCAGCGTTAGTGAGTTCTAAATAAAGAGGTATCCAGGTAACAGTGAAACGGGCGACAGTCTGGGGAGATCGCCCGTTTTCCATGTAAATAGTTCCCTGGTTCCGCACCCCTTGGTGTTTCTCTCGCTCTCTCTCGGGTCACCTGATCATTAGCTCGAAAGATTTCAGTGCTTTGTGTATATTCTAATGGTAGTGGGGGCAGGGTGTGTGGGAACAGGTTTGGTTGAAATTGCATTGGAGATCTATGTTCTTCACACCTGAAACATTTTCTCTGAAAGCATTTTCTTCGCAGTTTAACCGATCTTGTTACAGCATGTTACAGTTTACTATTATTAACCATATTAATTTTAAGTGCTTAATGCCATTTTTTGACCAGGCACGAATATTCTTAAGTCCATATCTTCGCAAGGGAATCAGTGCGAATTGTAATACTAATTAAATTAAAACTACTAACTACTAACTAATACTAATTAAAACAAACCAGAAACGTGTTGTTCTGTCTAATGACATTACAAGTGGAAAGATTACAGATTTTAATCGTCTTTAATTTTGTTACGTTATACATTTTAGAAACGTTTCATCCATACAAACACCACAAAACTATTTTCGATTGTATTTCTGAATAGTACAGATGCAGCCATTCAAAATGCGTGAGGTATTTCGCGGCATACCCCGGTGGGCGTGTCACAGTATCACGCGGTATGACGCAGTTAACGTGGTGTCACGTGGTTAACTATCCGGCGTCGCCTTGTAAAACCGCCAGGGGGAGCTTAACCTCTCATGTACAGCATTTGAGCCTTTAATTTTGAACTGTGTATTACAGCATGTTAATCATCAGTCATTAAAATGTTGGTATATTTTATGAAAGCAAGATTGCTCAGTTGGACAAAAGTACACAACCTACCTTTATCAGAAATATCAAAGCCTTTACTGAAGATATTACTAATAGTATTAATAATGGATGACTTTGGACAAGCTGTATACTCAAAGTATAATTTCTTTAGCACATTTGTACAAGCACTTGGAATCTGTCCAAGCCATACTTTGTCAGGCATTTTGTTTTACTTCAACGGGCATAAAAACTTCCTTGCTTTTAACAGGGCGTTTCATAATTTCTAGCTACGAAAATGATTTAAAATGCGACACCTATCATTCAACTAGAGCTTAAAATATCACAAGGAAAAATACACACCGGTATTCCATTTCTCCCTAAACATTGTAAGCTTCGAAGTCTTTAACTAACGTGATACCGGAGTCAACAAGCATACTTTTAGAATTTGATTAAAAGGGAATATAATATGGAATCGCGTATCTCAAGAATTTAATAACGGTATGATTACATCCGTGTACTGCGGCAGGGCTGTGTAGGGCTGTTTCGCCTGCCTGATCATGCGAGCTCTCTTGTAGCCTACTGGTCTAGGTGCGTGACTACCAACTGGCAGGTTGTGTGTTCAAATCCAGCTGGTGCTGGACTTTTATTTTAACAAACATTTCTTCGAAAAAATAGGTAAGCGATATTATGGACAATCAGTTGACTTTTATATTTCAAAATATCGCAACATGATCGATATTTGCGATATTTTGAACATATCTTCCCTTCTGACAGCGGTTCCTGCTTCTATTGTGTGTGTGTGTGTGCAACAGTAAATTTTTATAGAGAAATGGAGGCTGGACAGTATGCGTTACAATATAAACATTTATATTGATTTTAATCGTGTTCTGATTTAAATCGCAAACGCGTGTTTAATTATGTGTTTTTAATCATAATCAGGCTAATGCATTTCTACATTTTCTGTATGAACCAGCTTAGAGGTTCATACAGAAAGACAGCTTGTGTTTAAATTGAGTGTAAGGTAATTTATGCTTCTAAAGTCATGGTCAGTATTATTGTACTGTGCTGTACTGTGTCACATTATTTTATAGCGTTTTTATTGCGTTATTAAATCCGGTGGCGCTGTGTTAGTTTCCTGACTCACATTATTTAAACTACCACACTGATCATTCATCTCTAAATAAACTTTATTTTATATAGCGTTTTAAGCGATTAGGTAATTAGATTGCTCATAAACCTAATCGCTTTTTCTACATAAACACAGTGTGATTGCTCTCTGAAAATGCTTTTCCTTTATTTTTAAAGTAGGCTCAGATCGTATTATTATAAACTTTCTTGGAAAAATGTATTTTATGTAAACCATGTTTGCTATTAATTCATTTAGGGCTAAAATACGTTCATTGTCTTCCAATCGAGTCGAGTTGACATTGGAAGCCTGCCACACCCGGACTGTTAAACCAACGCATTAGCACGTCAAAGCCCATTGAGCCAGTATTGGCTTTAGTATCCCCCCCTTCTCCCCTCAATTCAATTCAATTCAAGGTGTTTTATTTGCATGACAGATGGGTACAAGCAGTGTTGGGTATGTATATTGTAACGCTTACAGCAGACAGGCACTGTGTAGGAGCCGACGCACCAGAGCAGCGCCTGCATTTATAACTTAGTTTTTAAAATTAGTCAAGCAATACGAAGCATCTCCTTTTACTTAGTGCCTGAGCATACTGCAACGCGTGTGAAGCCCATAAACGATATTAATTTTGGAACTTAAACATACAGTATATGGCTGGTCTCGGTACTTTAAAGAAAACATACACACCAGTATTCCATTTCTCCCTAAACATTTTAAGCATCGAAGTCTTTAACTAACGCGATACCGGAGTCAACAAGCATACTTTTAGAATTTGATTAAAAGGGAATATAATATGGAATCGCGTATCTCCAGAATTTAAAGACCAGACAATCGCAAACTCGTTTTCAATAAAATTATTTTATTCATTCAGCAGTTTGTGAGAGGGACATCCAGCAGGGAGAGACACACACACCGGTTTTCATTGACAACATTGTTTTTTTTTCAATTCCTCTTGTCTAACAGGAATGTTTTGTTTGTGGACAGACTGTTAGACAAGAGGAAAAGACCGCCTCCTCCTACGAAGCATTTCGTTGATCCGATCACGAATTCTTTTCCAGTCGTACGCAGCAAGGGTTGAGAATCTCCGATTCACCATCGTACTAATGGTTTCCCGGAGATTGCAAGGCAAGGCACTTTTGCCTCTGGACCCATCGAAATTTACAGACGTGGTCCACTCCCAGTAAATTTCAAAAGTCACAAGATTTCGAAACACGAGGGCGGCGTAGCGGTCGGCTCTTGCTTTCCCGTCTATGCCGATGCACTGCAAGTACAACCCCCCCTCCATCTCCTGGGTGATGGGTAGCAGTTGGACATCTGGGAGAATTATTCGTCCCACTGGCATCTGTGAATTCCGCTGTGCTTCCTGGGGGGAGATAGCCGGCGGGGACAGCATCAACAGAGTCCTGCGCGGTGGTGAACTGAGAGGCCGGGATGGAGTGTCCTGAGGCGGTGTGTGCTCTGCGGGGGGCAGAGCTTCCGCCAGGCATTGCAACCTGCGCGGCGGGGAGAGCCACTTTTCAGGAGACGGCTGCTCAACTGTTTGACTGCTGGAACATACTGTCTCCTTCCTCTGCATTTTCAGGAGTGTCTCTAGCCTCCCAGTCCTCCCCAGTAATGCATCGTACTGCTCCCGCTGCTGCCGAAATGTCTCCATACAGGTGCTGCTTCTACAGGTTGGCACCCTGGCCAGTGGCCGAGAGCAGAGACCCACGGCCTGTGGCAAAATAACATAAGTCATGTAAGAAATAAAGTCACACAGTAGTATTCATCAGTCGCGGAACAGAAGTCAAAATAAACTTTTCTTTTTTTCCGTCTTACCGCTTTCTTTTTTACTGTCCTTGTGGTAGATCGTTTCGCCCGTGCGGTGTTTTCTTGAAGAACAGGCTACGAAGAAATAATTATAATTGAATTTAAAATTCAAAACGGCAATAATACCTTGTAATATGCGCTGTAATCGCGTATTTCAGATGAAGTCTGCTGTATTTGCTTACCCTTCGCTCTTTGGAAGCTGGGGCGGCAGAAGCACCTCGTCTCTTCCCGTAAAAGGTCTTGGTCTCCATACTGTACTATGGTCGCTGTAGTGCAGGTTCGCAGTTTTTTTTTTTGCGATGGGAGCTCACCCAATCCCTTGGTGTCTTTTATGCTATATTCACCTGTACGGCTAGAGTGTGTTCATTGTCTTCCAATGAAAGGCGGGTGCCTTTTGCCGAAGTCGGGAGACATTGGGGGCTTGCCACACCCGGACTGTTAAACCAACGCATTAGCACGTCAAAGCGCATTGAGGACCCGGGCGCAATAGTTGTTTTGTCCCTTGATTTACTGATCTGCATTAATTAAATCTTGTCAGTCAGGTCTTTTTTTCTCTATTTCAATTGTCGTTTACACATGCACGACTTTAAAAGCTAGCATGACAGGTTTCGATTCACATTAGCTGGCGAGCCTTGTTAAAAAAAACAATGACAATGTAACATGCCACTGTTTGTTCATGAACAAAGTTATACTGAGATTTCCTTAGATACGCGATTAAAAAATAAATAAAAATTTGAATCTCCTGCGGAACACATTCCATAAGAATCAGCGGTTCTACAACATATATCGCCTTTAAAGGTGGCTTCTCAAAACGCTTTACGGGATAAAAACAACCAGAACAGCAGCAACAACAATATTGTATTTCATTGCACTTTGAAAACCAAGTAATAACTTAACTCAGTACGTGCAAACGTTTTGTATGTTGCTGTCTTGAATGCCTGCGTACCCATAAGTATCTTATTTGCCTTGAGGCCTGTCTACAGTATATTTGTCCCCCTATCTCCCTCAATTCAATTCAATTCAAGGTGTTTTATTTGCATGACAGATGGGTACAATTCTTGTTGGGAATGTATACTTTGATATTTACACCCGGCGCGTCACCGAGGGAGCGACTGCATTTATAACTTAGTTTTTAAAATTAGTCAAGCAATATGAAGCATCTCCTTTAGCTTTTAAGTCCCTTATGGTTTTTTCGTATTATATTCCCTATTAATCAAACTCTAAGAGTATGTATCGGCTTGTCAGTCAGGTCTTTTTTTCTCTTTTTCAATTGTCGTTTACACATGCACGACTTTAAAAGCTAGCAAGACAGGTTTCGATTCACATTAGCTGGCGAGCCTTGTTAAAAAAAACAATGACAATGTAACATGCCACTGTTTGTTCATGAACAAAGTTATACTGAGACTTCCTTAGATACGCGATTAAAAAATAAATAAAAATTTGAATCTCCTGCGGAACACATTCCATAAGAATCAGCGGTTCTACAACATATATCGCCTTTAAAGGTGGCTTCTCAAAACGCTTTACGGGATAAAAACAACCAGAACAGCAGCGACAACAATATTGTATTTCATTGCACTTTGAAAATTGCATTTGAGCACGGTTTTTGACTTTCTTAAAATTGCATTTTGGGCGCGGACAGCACATACAAGGGTTAATGAACTGCGCCAAGAAATTTAAAATAGTTTTCTTTAGGTGTGAGGGTAGGAATGGACCGCAGCAGGCATAATCAGCAAACCAGGAAAACAAAGAACAGGACAGGTGAGATGTGTAGCCAGAAAGCGAGTGATCAGAAAAAGGAAATGGATTTGTCAACTGATTGTCCATAATATCGCTTACCTATTTTTTCGAAGAAATGTTTGTTAAAATAAAAGTCCAGCACCAGCTGGATTCGAACACACAACCTGCCAGTTGGTAGGCACGCACCTAGACCAGTAGGCTACAAGACAGCTCGCATGATCAGGCAGGCGAAACAGCCCTACACAGCCCTGCCGCAGTACACGGATATAATCATACCGTTATTAAATTCTTGAGATACGCGATTCCATATTATATTCCCTTTTAATCAAATTCTAAAAGTATGCTTGTTGACTCCGGTATCACGTTAGTTAAAGACTTCGAAGCTTACAATGTTTAGGGAGAAATGGAATACTGGTGTGTATTTTTTTCTTTAAAGTACCAAGACCAGCTATATACTGTATGTTTATGTTCCAAAATTAATATCGTTTATGGCCTTCACACGCGTTACAGTATGCTCCTATTCTTTTTATGCTCAGCTACTAAGATTTCCCTTCAGTGGTAAAATTCAATATCTACAACGAGCACAGTAAAGACGTTTACAGTAAGTCTTTCTACGACAGACCAATGGACCATGAGTGCCCCTGTCGGTCAACCAATCACGCACCGCGGTATCCCGTGTCATCATACCTGCGGTATCTGTACCGCGGTGTCTGTACCGCGCACTTTGAATGGCTGCATCTGTATGTTACACTTAGTTCACTGTTTTAAATAGATCTAATTAAGAAAGTTAAGTGTTAGCATAAACTATTAGCAATCAATAATATTAAATTTAGCACTGTAATAAGCTGTTGCACTTTCCCCCGCATCTTGTAAAAATATATTTTCATTGTTCAAATATACATTAAGTCTGACTATCATATAATAAGTTAAATACAAAACTAAAGAAAAAATAGGGTTAAATATAATTCAAAATATTTTGCTAACAATGTTAACTGTTTATGAATAATAAAATGTATTAACTAAGGAGTAGGATGGCTCAGTTGTTAGTATGTTTTTTTGTTTTGTTTCTTTTTCATAAATACAACAGTAGTACCTGATGTCTCAGTGGCTTTCAAAATTAAATTATGCATGCAAACCTGTGAACTAGAAAGATAACTAAGATATCCATCCATTTATAATGGTGGCGAAGTGGTTAGCATTGCTATCTTGCAGCACTGGGGTCCTAGGTTCAATTCCTGCCATCCTGTGTGTGAGGGGTTTACATGTTCTCTCTGGGTTAGATGGTTTTTCTCCATATGTGTGATATGACTCCCTCTCGCACTCCAAAACATACTGGTAAGTTAATTGGTTTATGGGAAAACTGGCCCTGGCGTGTGTGTGTTTGTGTCTGTCTGTCCTGTGATGGACTGGCGCTATGTCCAGGGTGTATTCTGCCTTGTGTCCGTTGCTTACTGGGATAGGCTCCAAATCCTCTGTACTGGATAAAGAGATTAGAAATGGATGGAAGTAAAGGCACTGTGTGGATGGAACTATACACAGTGTTAGAAACCCACGATGAAATGGCAGCATCTCACTGAGAATAAAATATTTTATAGTGCTGGCTTAAGGAAACAGCCTTTCCACCTCTCTTGCACATCAGTATCCATACCTAGTTATTTAAACAAATTGCCTCTAAGTATAAACATCTTAATATGCTGGCTCTGTGGATCCGCATCAGCTATGTTTGCCCATTCCTTCAATTCATGTGCATCCAACACACAGTTCAATGCCAGCAACTACACATAATCTAAAATACAATCCTTATTTCAGTATCTATGTAAACATATAGTCTGTTAACTTCATCATCTTCATCAAAAGTATGCCTAACCCCATTAGGAAGTGTTCTTGTTATAAGTGTATTCCTCAGCTTTCCCCAAATTATCTTCTTCTTGCCAACATCTCTAGTCTTTTATCCTGCAATAACTCAGCCAACACTTAAATCTCCAAAAGCTGCTTGTGTTAATTTCTTTAAATCACAAATATCATGTGTAAATACTGGCCATGTAATACTCTGCATTGTGGAATAATAGTTTATTTTAAAGGGAACTAGAGAAATCAAGAAAGGCTTTTTTTCTAGAATTAATAAATGCACATCCTGTTCACTGGGGAAATTAAATCCACACTGAGCAATCTTCAATATGTTCAGAATATGACAGCAAGAATCCTATCAGGGATGCATTACACCTGTTTTCAAGTCCTTGCACTGGTTACCTATCAGATTTCGAGTCAACTTCAAAATCCTTATCCTCCTTATATACTGTCCTACAACTGTTATTATTGATCACCGAATTATTGTACTTGACATGACTTCATTCAGCCTTTCCTGAACGTCTATGACAGGCAGAGAGAGTGCTGTTTCTGGTGCGATCTTTTGCAGCTGACATTTCACTGTTTTAAACGAACAAGAAATTAGATTGCTCATAAATCAGTTATTCTATATAAACACAGCGTAATTGCCCTCCGAAAATCCTCTTTTTCTTGTTCGTTTTAGAGACCTTGATCGAAACTGATTTTAGATGTCAGAAAGGATTTATTTTCTCTGTATTTCCTACATTGCTTTGTCGAGATTTTAACTTTATATCTAACTTTATATCTAGGCTCAGATTTCAACTATAAATCGTACAGTAATTAATAGCAGTAAATACTGATGTTTTGCGCCCTCTTACCACAAAAATATATGTTTTGTAGTTGGGATTAACTTTATTTCGTACGCGTAGCTACTCCGATTCGGACACCGAACAGTTAAAGATGGCGGCAAATCAGACACCCAGAGGGGGGGCGTCTTCTCGCCTCCATAACTAAAATGCCAAATAGGAGTGGCTTAAGCGACATACACAGTCGTGTAACTGACAGTTTGAGGTAGCCTATCGTGTAAATTTCGCTTTGTTGCTGATAGGTTAAGCTTTCGAAACTCTGCCCCAAAGTCATGTGACTGATTTTTCGCCCTGTTTCGTTGGTTAAACGCAATGATCACAAGCACCACCATGGTAACTGGGATGTGTAGTTTTTAATTCCGTTTGAATTATAACTGTACGTACTGTCTTCATATTTGGCCAGGGCTTTAAAGAGAAGGCGCGCCAAAAAAATTCGGTGCCGTCGTCTCCGCTTTAAAGGTACCCCCGTGCTGGAAGAATTTGACCTCGGAACGTTTGCCCAGCGTAGTTATAGTGGACATAAAAACAAGAGTTCGCTGGCATTATATCCTAGAAGACACAGACCGGCACCAGACCGGTAAATGCTTGATGAACTAGGGATTGGACAGTTTCCAAGTGCTTGTACAATCGATGGAAATGTTCAAATAAATGTGCAAAAGAAATAAACAAAATAATCATTTATTTCTTTATCATATTGGCTAGCTAATGTCCTCTCTTTGCTAGTTAGTGGCTGTGTTTCTGCGTTGGGTAGCAACGGGTGACTGTTCTCAGGCGGAAGATGTAAACAGCTTAATTTTCGTCTTAAATAATTTTTAAAAATTAAAATTCATTCTATACAGCAATCACATATTTGGGTACCGTTTCATAAAACTTTCATGCTTAAAATGTTTAGGGAGAAATGGAAGACTGGTGTGTATTTTTTCTTTAAACTATCAAGACCAGCCATACACAGTACAGTTTATGTACATACAGTAATGTTTATGTTCCTAAATTAATATCGTTTATGACCTTCAGATGCGTTATGCTCCTCTTCTTTTTATGCTCAGCTACTAAAATTTCCCTTTAGTGGTAAAATTCCATATAAATATTCAAAACTAAGCAGATTGAAATGTGCACAGTAAAGACATTAGATGATGAAATCTTTTCACTACCAACCAATGCACCACGAGTGCCCCTGTCGGTCATTTTGGCCAGCCAATCACTTACCGCGGTGCCCTACGGTGCCCTGCGGGTTGGTTACTGTACCACGGGTTTTTACCGCTCATTTTGAATGGCTGCATCTGTAGGTTGTCTCTCGCAGTGTTCAGGAATTGCATTCCGAAACTGAGTCAGATCAAAAGTTGTAAGAAAAGCACCTATGGTGTCGGTTCTAACAGCTTTATTGATTCGATGTTAAAGGCCGGAAATGGGGCACAAGACACGCGACCGCAAAAAGCGTCGCCATCTGCTTCCAGCTGCAAAATGCCGTTTGCGGACGCTGAAGCATTTGAACTTGAACTTTATTGCCATATGTAACCGGTACTGGTACAATGGAATTCTTACTTACAGAAGGTCTCTCGATTGTAAAACAAGTGTAAAAAACAAGACAAAGTGCAAACAGTGCATCAAGACAATGTACAAACAAACAATAGACAATGTGCAAGTAAACATGTAGACATTTCTTTCCAAGGCAGCGGGTACAAGCGATCTCGCGTTTTAAAACCACCAGGAAAAGCAGAAAGGCACTTTTCCTTGCTTGCACCGGCACACAACGACGTGAGGAGAACACCGTAGTCGGCAGGATTCGAACCTGCGCGGGGAGACCCCAATGGATTTCTAGTCCATCGCCTTAACCACTCGGCCACGACTACAGCAAGCGCTGCTGTTGCTGTGTTCTTGCTACAATCTCACATGGATCGCGAGGCACCGGTGGAAACCTTTTTCAAAGTCGTTCTCCATTAAAAAAAAAACCTTTCCAAAATACAAGCCTTGCAGACAGACACGCCTCAGAGGACTTAAGGGTGGCTTCATGTGGGAATGATAAAGTCTCCCTGTCCGGACAGGAAAATGGCACTTTGTTACACACAAAGAAACAATCAACAACAGACAAATGTCCACAAGCATTTAAGAAGCCGCACCATGTTCTTGCTACAATCTCACACGGATCGCGAGACGCCGGCGGAAATCTTTTTCAAAGTCGTTCTCCGTTAAAAAAAAAAAACCTTTCCAAAATACAAACCTTGCAGACAGACACGCCTCAGAGGACTTAAGGGTTGCTTCATGTGGGAATGATAAAGTCTCCCCGTCCGGACAGGAAAATGGCACTTTGTTAGACACAAAAAAACAATCAACAACAGACAAATGTCTAAAAGCATTTTAGAAGACGCACTTGAAATAGCTCTTATATTCGTGTTAGACGCTGGAATCGCCTTTTTATTGACGCTCTTACGAACGCCATGGAAAGCAAAACAAAGCAAAGCAGAGCAGAACAAAACGAACAAAATAAAACCCTCACGTCCTGCACTTGAATATAATGCCGTTACGTGCCGAAGCGGTATTGGACGTCATCCTAGCACTGCAACCCGGGGCGTACGGTATATGGGAACGAGCACACGTCACGAATCGTCTCTAATCACTCCCTGCACTGTAAGGCGCCTTGAAGCGTGCACCCTCAACATTCATCTTTGCGCATCTGTGAAAGGTAAACTCTTGAGCAAACTCTGAACCAGACGCTCAAACTCCAGCTAGGATTAGGGGTTGCATTCCCACGCTACTTGAACACTTTGTTTACGCTCAGTGCTGGATTTTGGGAACTTTAGGACGAGTGGGACTTTTCTCCTATCTGTCAATTCGTTTTGTTTTGGAGACTCTTGGCTGTCTGTGTTGTATAGTGCAGCGTGAAGAAAACGTTTTCGAAAACTGTGCCGGCTCAAAAGTTGTAAGAAATCCTCTCCAGCTCTTTTAAGTCTCTTCAGTTTTGTCATTTAAAGTGAAACTAGATGTATAACTGGAGCCTCACTTATGCAAATGGTGAGGCTCCAGTTCGACATCTAGTTTCACTTTATATGACAGAAGTACGTCAGACTGCGCCGGACTGGGGGATCATTTCCGGTTATTTTTACCATCTTAAACATTTGAAATCCTCCCCTAGGCAATTGTGACACTTCATCTTGGCTCCACCTAGGACACTCTTCAATCTTCCATCACTTCTCTCTTCTCCCGCAACACTCTCGTCTGTCGGCAGTATGTGGCGTCTTTGCATTACCACCAATCTCACCACAGCAAGAAAGCAACGGGTTTTGACAAGAGAGGAGGAGACTGCCTGGCCCGAACGGGGATCGAACCCGCGACCTTGGCGTTATTAGCACCACGCTCTAACCAAATGAGCTAACAGGCCTCGTGCCTGCTGTCCTCTCTGTGCTGCAAAAAATGGAATTCAGGGAAGTTTCTTTTGTCCTTCTTTGAATAGAAAGCCCTGCAATTCAGTGTACGGGCTTTCTCGTGCTGTTTAATGGTTCTTCAAAAATTCAAATTCAAATCCTACACTGGCCTGAAGTGCCCCCCCCATTTCACAGCATTTTTCAGCTGATTTCAAATGTACCTAAAGGAGAAGCATTATTGAAGACCATCAATTACCAAGAGCTTTTGTCAAAGGTTTTGGTGGTCACTTTTAATGACCACAGAGAGCTATGACCTCGGTTTTACATCTCATCCAAAAGACAGCGCCTTTTTACCACACAGCGTCTCCGTCACTATACTGGGGCATTGGGACCCGCACAGACCTCAGGGTGAGCGTCCCACCGCTGGCTCCATTAACACCGCTTCCAGCTGTAAGCTTTGCTTTTCCCTGTAGGTCATCCTCATCCGGGTACTGACCTGGCTCACAGCTTCTAAGCTTCAGTGGGTTTTCAGTTGCGAGTTGAAAGGGGATGCAAGTGATGGAGCCGCTCGCTGCAAAAGCCACTACATTGGCCAGGAATCGAACCCGGGCCTCCCGCGTGGCAGGCGAGAATTCTACCACTGAACCACCAATGCACGCTGCAAGGGTCTACAAAAAAGACGCTTTTTTACCACTCTGTGCTGGATGTTGGGTCCCAAGGGAACTTCTGGACGAGTGAGAATTTTCTGCTATCAAAATTTGGTTTCGGAGACTTTTGGCAGCCTACAGATGCAGCCATTCAAAATGCGCGGGCGATACCGCATTATTTTGCGGTACGCTGTACGCAGTCTACCGCAAGCTACCGGTAAATACCGCGAGTTACCGTAAATTCTCCTATAATACGACAAGCAAAATAATAGTATCTGGAATTTCCGCAAGGTGGAGCTAATAAAGCTCAACCTCTCATGTTTGAGCTGTGGCCATCAAAGTCTTTAACGAAGATATTACTAATAGTATTAATAATGAATGACCTTGGACAAGCTGTAAGTGTAAACTCAAAGTATTGCCCTCGTCAACATTCTTTTTTTCATTGACCGTCTTTGTAAAAGTAACACCACAGCATTTCGCAATCACGCATTTGTTTCCAATCATGCAAAGTACAGTAATTTTTGAGAATCGATTCACCATGCCTTTCACATGCTCATAAAAGAGATTGATTTAGGAACATAAACATATTACCGTATGAAAACTGTACTGTATACAGTATGTATATGTATATTTAATGTCTTAACTGTGCCCGTTTAAGTATTGAATATTCATATCTGATTTTACCACTGAAGGGAAATCTTAGTAGCTGAGCATAAAAAGAATAGGAGCATACTGCAACGCGTGTGAAGGCCATAAACGATATTAATTTTGGAACATAAACATACAGTATATGGCTGGTCTCGGTACTTTAAAGAAAACATACACGAAACATGGTTTCATTATGACCAGAATCGGTCTTGAGATATTTTTAACTTGATTTACAGTATTTGAGAGGTATGTCTTAACACCGATACTACAGTGCTTAAGTACTGCTCACGTATATGTTTCTAGGTTTATATTATGCATTTCATACGGTCAAATTACTTTTGAGCAACTAATAAGAAGCGCGAAACGGTATGCGTTTTAGTTTCGTTTTGTGCAGGGACCCGTGGATTGATTAGAGATATCAAGTACATACAAGTCATTTTTTAAATGTTGTAGTTCGTCTTGAAAAAATGTTACGAGTACATCATCTATCAACAATTACACAGGTTCTGTTTCCATATTGCGGATTTTGGTTACGTAATATTATTTTCTAGATTTCACGTTGTGAATATATGATTTGGGCAAACAGAGCCGCAAAGAAGTACATTATGGGTTGTTGTTGTTTTTTTTGCAGTTTTATCTAGAACAAGCGATGCTTAAACCTTTGTCTGATTCTTGTGAAACTATCCACACGACAGTTACAGTACCTAGGAGTTGACTTCAGTGATGTCACTGATGGGATGTTTCTAAAAATCCATCCTCTGTAAAACGTCTTCTCTAGTTGTCCTGCATATGTATTCGCTAATGAAGCTGTGTGTTCTGAGCCTGGATCTCTACATTTCTGTATGAACCAGCTTAGAGGGCTAAAGACAGCTTGTGTTTAAATTGAGTGTAAGGCAATTTATGCTTCTAAAGTCATGGTCAGCATTTATTATTGTACTGTGCTGTAAACTTGTTCTGTGCCTAGTCACATTATTTTATAGCGTTTATATAGTGTTATCAAATCCGGTGGCGCTGTGTGTTAGTTTCCTGACTCCCATGTCACATGGTCTGTGATTGAAACCTGTGAAACCGGTTTAATTCGTCACAGCCAGCACTCCGGCAGAGAGGGGGTTGTGCTCGTAAAGTAGAAGCAGGCGAGATTTCCAGCGAAAGACACCTCCCCCCCACCCTCATACGATTCGCATTGTAATTACACATTCTAATTGTATTACACATTGTACACATGCTTAAAAGAGAAGAGAGAAAACGCAAGCCTTCTTCAGGTGTGAGGGTCTTCTGCTCAGAATGAAACGCTAAAATGTAATGTAGGCTCTGAATGGGTTCAATTATGATTTGGGCTTGATTAAGGTCGCTGCCTTTCATCTAAAACCCTACTTGAATCCTTCTAAACTAAAAATCAGTGTTAGTGAGTTCTAAATAAAGAGGTATCCAGGTAACAGTGAAACGGGCGGACAGTCTGGGGAGATCGCCTGTTTTCCATGTAAATAGTTCCCTGGTTCCGCACCCCTTGGTGTTTCTCTCGCTCTCTCTCGGGTCACCTGATCATTAGCTCGAAAGATTTCAGTGCTTTGTGTATATTCTAATGGTAGTGGGGGCAGGGTGTGTGGGAACAGGTTTGGTTGAAATTGCATTGGAGATCTATGTTCTTCACACCCGAAACATTTTCTCTGAAAGTATTTTCTTCGCAGTTTAACCGATCTTGTTACAGCATGTTACAGTTTACTATTATTAACCATATTAATTTTAAGTGCTTAATGCCATTTTTTGACCAGGCACGAATATTCTTAAGTCCATATCTTCGCAAGGGAATCAGTGCGAATTGCAATACTAATTAAATTAAAACTACTAACTACTAACTAATACTAATTAAAACAAACCAGAAACGTGTTGTTCTGTCTAATGACATTACAAGTGGAAAGATTACAGATTTTAATCGTCTTTAATTTTGTTACGTTATACATTTTAGAAACGTTTCATCCATACAAACACCACAAAACTATTTTCGATTGTATTTCTGAATAGTATGTTACACTTAGTTCACTGTTTTAAATACATCTAATTAAGAAAGTTAGGTGTTAGCATAAACTATTAGCAATCAATAATATTAAATTTAGCACTGTAATAAGATGTTGCACTTTCCCCCGCATCTTGTAAAGATATATTTTCATTGTTCAAATATACATTAAGTCTGACTATCATATAATAAGTTAAATACAAAACTAAAGAAAAAATAGGGTTAAATATAATTCAAAATATTTTGCTAACAATGTTAACTGTTTATGAATAATAAAATGTATTAACTAAGGAGTAGGATGGCACAGTTGTTAGTATGTTTTTTGTTTTGTTTCTTTTTCATAAATACAACAGTAGTACCTGATGTCTCAGTGGCTTTCAAAATTAAATCATGCATGCAAACCTGTGAACTAGAAAGATAACTAAGATATTGTCATGGAAATATAACTATCAAGGAAGCCACAAAAGAGAGTTCTCACCTGAGTAAGGTCTTTATTTCAATATTGCAATATTGGGAGCCCTGCTGCCACTTCGCAAAGTGCAACCAGAGACTCAATTTGTTACAAGCAGTACAGGGTTTTTATAAGACGTTGCGCTGTAAAAAAGTTCAGCACTTGGTCCCTTCTAAAACTTCCCCTTTCTCTAAGAGAAAACAGATTACATCATAGAGCGAGAGAAGAAAAACTAGATTTGTTATTCAAAGCTTATCGGTTACTTTCAGCTAATTCTAATGACCCAGACAGCATATATTGTTTTGGTACATTGTCTTCTAAACTAACCTAAACAGTATACTTTGTTGACGAACTGTTTTCTAAAATTCTGCACGCACTGTAGCACAGCAGTTACATCCTTGAAATATATTATCTAAAAGCACCAATATATTTTTTTCAAAGCTCTCTACATTTTTAAGAATCAATTTACTTATTAGATTTCCACTTCAATATCCATCCATTTATAATGGTGGCGAAGTGGTTAGCATTGCTATCTTGCAGCTGAAGAAAGATGTGAAGACGGGGGTTTGAATTTAATCCTTTCTGTAGGGGGTTTAGACTTCTAAGTCACAAGCTGGGGTTTATGGCAGGAAAGGGGGTTAACTGATAAGGATTGCAGATGCAAGCTAGGAACCCCCCTGGGTGTAATGTTAAACTGACCATTTGCCCAGAACATCGTAAACTGACCAAATACCATGAACCCCCCTCTTTACCATCAGACCGAGTGACGTCAGAACGGAGAAGAAAACACTATATAACCCAAAAGTTTGTAACAGTACGTTGAACAATGCTTCGGTTTTGTTGTTTCTTGCGGGAAACAAGACTTCGGCTTTATTGTTCCTTGCATGCAATAAACTCATCTGTTTTACTTCATCTCAGGATCAAGAACCTTATTTCTTCTGTTACAACAAATTTGGCGTAGTCGGCGGATGCTCCAGAAGGCGCAGAACTTCCCATCGGCAGGAGAGACGGTCAGCGCGCACATAACTAAGAGGTAAGGACTCCTCTTTTATTTAAAAGTCCCGACTCTCTCTGACCGATTGGGAAATCTCTGCTCCCTGCGAGAATCGCCCGAGATGACGGAGTAAACGTGAGTTTCTGAATTCCTCTGGCCCGGGGAAGGCACCGGTGTATGTAATGGGTTGGTTGCTGTAAGCCCAGAATTTGGTCTGGCAGGGGTTCCGCGGTATTGTGTACAGGCGTTCGAAGCTGGTGTATGCCTTAATTGCGCGTGGAGTTTTGAACGGGTTTTGGACCCTTACCGTGAAGTTCAGGACTGGTGTGGGTCTTAATTGCACCCGGAGTTCTGAAGGTCAGAACTGGTTTGGGTCTTAATTGCACCCGGAGTTCTGAGGCTCAGAATCGGCGTGGGCCTTAATTGCGCCCGGGGTTCTAGAGCAAGTGGTGCATTAAATGCACGTAGTTCAGGACTGGTGTGGGTCTTAATGGCACCCGGAGTTCTGTGGCTCGGGATCGGTGTGGGCCTTAATTGCGCCCGGGGTTCTGGAGCTGAGTGGTGCATTAAATGCACGTATAATCCAGGATTGGTGTGGGCTTTAATTACGCCCGGGGTCCTGAGATTAGCTACGCCTTGATCGTGCACAGATTGGAGTGGCGTGGTTTCTGGCGTGGCGTGGGTTTTTTTGTTTTAAAGGAAACAGGAGTAGAAGAGATATATGCATGTATGTTTTTGGTGTTTTCCTTGTTTGTGAAATACATATACACACGCACGACACTAACATAAACACACCTCATAATAAAAGAGCAAAGCATTAAGTAGCAGGATTTAAAGGACGTTGAGACCCGAGAATCGCCCTGATTGAGCTCAGTGCGTAAGTCCACCCCGGGGCAAAAGCAGCGATGCTGGCGTTCTGGGGATGGTGAATTACTGATCAAGAAAGGGGGTTTTCGAGGTCTCGTTTCTTACCTGTGAACAGTGCGGTGTAAATCCTCTCTAAAGTCTCTGAGAGGTATTTAGATCTGGAGGTAACAGACGCCTTTGGCTGAATGAGTGCAGGAATGCACAGGTTTTTCAAGTGAAAGCATCCCCCTACTGAATGAGCTGTTACCTCACACACGACAAAAGTAAATCTTAAAGAGACCGAACATGTGCGCTAACTGATGGTTTGAGAAAGTGGTGGAAGGGTCCGTTTAAATATCGGAAAAGTGTAAGTTGACGGAAAAGAAGGAGAAAAATATGGAAAAAGCTGAGTTTGTCAGAGGGAATTTGGGGCGAAGACGCCTGTAAAGAAAGCATATGAGTATTGATTGGCAAAAGCACAAGCATGTAGCTCCCACCCTGGTGCACGGCCGGCACCAGTAGTGGCAGATACATGACGAAAAAGAAAGACATTGGGATGTGACTTAAAAGTGTGTTTACGGGGAAAATAAAAACCCGGAAGAAAATATACTTTACTCGCTACGAAAGAGTATAAAAAAAAAAGCTAAAAGAGGCAGTACAGGAGAATGAGAAACTAAAGAAGGAATTAACTTCTGGTCACGCTGCACTGGTTAATGTGCTGCAGCCAGCGACTAAGTTATATCCTGCTCTCCCACAGGGGAACAAACAGGCAGGAAACGAAAATAATTGGGATCAATTCCCTCAGTGGCCATATGGAGAAGGGGGGTCTGATTGGGATAACACTTGGTATGAGTGTGATAAAGACGGATCAGGGTCTCCCCTGTTAGAGGGAGGGCGCCCGCAGATCTGTACTCTCACTTGAAGTGGGAAAGGACTTGATGTAGCAGGGGCTGGCGCCGTTGATGACAGCGCCACTCTAACACTGTCTCGCACCCCGTCGAGGGGGTCTGCAATCGCACTTACCTTCCCTGATTTCCCCCATACGATCAAATCCAAAACCGTAAGATATTGACCGGTGGGCTAAAGTACCGCACCCGAAATTAGAAATGCAGCGAACCTGGAGTGCGCTTCAGGAATTAAAAGGATTCATGTAGAAGTAAAACAAGAATACAGCACATTGTATTACGAAGAGAAAAATATATTCTCGATGTGTATGTGTGTTTTATGAATTTGTGTGCCGGCATGTATGTGTGTAACTGTGAGTTTTGGTATACTAAATGACGGTGTGAGTGTGTTTAGCCAGCGGGACTGGCTAGAGACGTAACTAAAGAGACTTGACGAAAATCAACTTAAGGAGATTGGAAAATATAAGAGCGTCTGAAACGTATAAGTACAGTACAGGTGGACGTAAAAGTAGTTAAACAGTTTTTGTATTATTATAAATTATTATAAATTGTAATTTATACAATTAGTTGCAATAGTGGAAACAATTTGGTTTTATTCGAATGTCTCGAAACCAGACATGCTGAAACGCTGTAGGTTTAGAATCGAGACTGGGGAGAATAACGTCTTGTGAGAAAATCTGTTTACCTAACGATTAGATCCTGTAAATCCCTTGTAGCCTCCCTAAGTCTGTCCCAGTCCAGTGGATAAAAATGTACTGTTAATGGAGTGTTGGTTTCTCTGTTAGGGGATACTGGAGCACTACTGTCCTGCTTGTTTCACTCCTCTGTTCAACAGTGTACTATAGAGCAATGTATAGGGGAAGATGGCAGGAGGCCACAGGAGTATTGGGACAGCAAGTTTTACTTGCCGAGTACCAGATTTTAATGGGTGGTTTTATTCCAGATCTATTGGGTTGGAATATTATGCATTACAAAGAATGACTATGCAGAACAGGGTATCACGTAGCTTCAACTGGCTGTGATCACTCAGTATGTTGATGGTATTCTGAGTGCTTCCCCTGATGAGGAAAGTCTGAGTTGCTTCAGCTTTAGAGTGTCTAATAGAAGCAGTTATGATAAGGCCCTTTTGTGTCTAGCATTGTGAAATTTTAACAGGGCCTGGGTGCAATGTTTTTTACAGGGTGAGCACAACTCTTAACAGATCTGCTTAAGGGGGGAGTGCAGTACAAGGACAAGATTGCCTTGGTTCCCGCAGCAAAAGCCGCCTTTAATAATTTGAAACAAGTTCTCTTACAGGTGCTGAGACTGGGGTTTCCTCAGATGGATCAACCATTCCTTTGTATTATTGCAAGTTGCTGACAGAGGCCACCCAAGGAGCCCGCGAGCAGGTCCTGGAGGCGTGGGGACCACCACCTGAAGGAGGGCACAACCTCATCCCAGGAGAGTGGGTGTGGATCAGGAAATTTCCTTCACAGGTTCTCCAGCCCAGGTGGGACGGACCCTACCAGATCCTGTTGACAACCGAGTCTGCGGTTCGAGTGGAAGGAAAAGATCGCTGGATCCACGCGCCACACTGCCGACGAGCCTCATCCCCATTTACAGACTCAGAAAGAAATCATTTCTGTTTATAAGAATAATTGTTGCTGTAGGACTATGTTCCGCAGGAATTAATGATCATCTCTCCCACAAAGGAGAACATGGAATTGATTCCTTTTTAGGCCTCTCCTATCTGACAGCTAAGAAAACCAACCAAAGTGCCTGCTGGGTGTGTGCCACATTACCCAAATATGTACAGGGAGGACTTCCTATGGGAGCCATTCCTTGGCGTCTCGAGGAAGTCATAGGCATGATCATTTGGAGGGATAATTTAGGAGATTTTAATATGACAAACTATGGGGGGTTGCCATAACACGACTTTAACCTGCACAACATTACAATATCTACAGGAGCGAGGCTTAGAGCCCACGAGTTTCACAGGCTCTTACGCTCCTAAATATAACAGAAGCCATACACCACCATACCTGACTCTCAATAAGGAACGTGAGGGAAACATATGTTTTCAGCACACTAATTGGTCTGCACTTGGTTGGATGGAGTCGTTGCAACCTTACCATCGCTGCAAATATATCCACCTCTACCTTCCAAATTCCAGGATGGGATCGGCACACCCCACAATTCAGTATAAGCTTCTTATTTTCAGAGGCATGGGGAGCGCCAAACGGAACATCTTTCATTTGTGGAAAACGAGCCTACCCATGGTTGCCAGCCCAGTGGTCTGGCTCGTGTTATTTAGGATATGTGGTTCCTCATATCCGTGTTCAAATCCACAGCCCCTTCGGACCTAACCACAGACCACAAAGAAAATTGGCTGATTGGGAATATTATTTAGGTATAATATTTCCACAAGCCGGCATGAACTTTCTGAGTCGAGAGTTAATTCAAATGGCCTCGACTTTAGAAGAATTAGCAAATTCTACCTCATCTAGTCTGAAGGCTGTTAATGATGAGATGGTAGCCCTCAGAACAGTGGCCATGCAGAACCGACTAGCTTTAGATTATGTACTGGCGGCCCAAGGAGGAACTTGTGCAGTAATTGACACTGAATGCTGCACATATATTCCTGATAATTCTGAGCACGTCTCAGATCTGGCCCAACACATTTACAATGAGGGACAGAAATATCAGGACTATTATACTGAAAATTGGGGAATTGGGTCTTGGGTAAAGTCTGTGTTTGGGGCCTGGGGTGGAACCTTTTTATAGTGTGTATCTGTAGGAGTAGTATTGTTTATATGTATAAATTGTAATCATCACATTCACAAAAACATGTATCACATCTTGCTATAACCGTGGAACGTACAATGACATGGCAATACATACCTGTTCGCCAAGAAAGGAAAGATCTGCCCTGACATTGTATGTATAAAAATAGGCTACACTGACGTATGCCATATTTTATAAGGGGGGAATGAAGAAAGATGTGAAGACGGGGGTTTGAATTTAATCCTTTCTGTAGGGGGTTTAGACTTCTAAGTCACAAGCTGGGGTTTATGGCAGGAAAGGGGGTTAACTGATAAGGATTGCAGATGCAAGCTAGGAACCCCCCTGGGTGTAATGTTAAACTGACCATTTGCCCAGAACATCGTAAACTGGCCAAATACCATGAACCCCCCTCATTACCATCAGACCGAGTGACGTCAGAAACGGAGAAGAAAACACTATATAACCCAAAAGTTTGTAACAGTACGTTGAACAATACTTCGGTTTTGTTGTTTCTTGCGGGAAACAAGACTTCGGCTTTATTGTTCCTTGCATGCAATAAACTCATCTGTTTTACTTCATCTCAGGATCAAGAACCTTATTTCTTCTGTTACAACACAGCACTGGGGTCCTAGGTTCAATTCCTGCCATCCTGTGTGTGAGGGGTTTACATGTTCTCTCTGGGTTAGATGGTTTTTCTCCATATGTGTGATATGACTCCCTCTCGCACTCCAAAACATACTGGTAAGTTAATTGGTTTATGGGAAAACTGGCCCTGGCGTGTGTGTGTTTGTGTCTGTCTGTCCTGTGATGGACTGGCGCTATGTCCAGGGTGTATTCTGCCTTGTGTCCTTTGCTTACTGGGATAGGCTCCAAATCCTCTGTACTGGATAAAGAGATTAGAAATATGATTAGAAATATGTAAACATATAGTCTGTTAACTTCATCATCTTCATCAAAAGTATGCCTAACCCCATTAGGAAGTGTTCTTGTTATAAGTGTATTCCTCAGCTTTCCCCAAATTATCTTCTTCTTGCCAACATCTCTAGTCTTTTATCCTGCAATAACTCAGCCAACACTTAAATCTCCAAAAGCTGCTTGTGTTAATTTCTTTAAATCACAAATATCATGTGTAAATACTGGCCATGTAATACTCTGCATTGTGGAATAATAGTTTATTTTAAAGGGAACTAGAGAAATCAAGAAAGGCTTTTTTTCTAGAATTAATAAATGCACATCCTGTTCACTGGGGAAATTAAATCCACACTGAGCAATCTTCAATATGTTCAGAATATGACGGCAAGAATCCTATCAGGGATGCATTACACCTGTTTTCAAGTCCTTGCACTGGTTACCTATCAGATTTCGAGTCAACTTCAAAATCCTTATCCTCCTTATATACTGTCCTACAACTGTTATTATTGATCACCGAATTATTGTACTTGACATGACTTCATTCAGCCTTTCCTGAACGTCTATGACAGGCAGAGAGAGTGCTGTTTCTGGTGCGATCTTTTGCAGCTGACATTTCACTGTTTTAAACGAACAAGAAATTAGATTGCTCATAAATCAGTTATTCTATATAAACACAGCGTAATTGCCCTCCGAAAATCCTCTTTTTCTTGTTCGTTTTAGAGACCTCGATCGAAACTGATTTTAGATGTCAGAAAGGATTTATTTTCTCTGTATTTCCTACATTGCTTTGTCGAGATTTTAACTTTATATCTAACTTTATATCTAGGCTCAGATTTCAACTATAAATCGTACAGTAATTAATAGCAGTAAATACTGATGTTTTGCGCCCTCTTACCACAAAAATATATGTTTTGTAGCTAGGATTAACTTTATTTCGTACGCGTAGCTACTCCGATTCAGACACCGAACAGTTAAAGATGGCGGCAAATCAGACACCCAGAGGGGGGAGGGGGGGGGCGTCTTCTCGCCTCCATAACTAAAATGCCAAATAGGAGTGGCTTAAGCGACATACACAGTCGTGTAACTGACAGATTGAGGTAGCCTATCGTGTAAATTTCGCTTTGTTGCTGATAGGTTAAGCTTTCGAAACTCTGCCCCAAAGTCATGTGACTGATTTTTCGCCCTGTTTCGTTGGTTAAACGCAATGATCACAAGCACCACCATGGTAACTGGGATGTGTAGTTTTTAATTCCGTTTGAATTATAACTGTACGTACTGTCTTCATATTTGGCCAGGGCTTTAAAGAGAAGGCGCGCCAAAAAATTTCGGTGCCGTCGTCTCCGCTTTAAAGGTACCCCCGTGCTGGAAGAATTTGACCTCGGAACGTTTGCCCAGCGTAGTTATAGTGGACATAAAAACAAGAGTTCGCTGGCATTATATCCTAGAAGACACAGACCGGCACCAGACCGGTAAATGCTTGATGAACTAGGGATTGGACAGTTTCCAAGTGCTTGTACAATCGATGGAAATGTTCAAATAAATGTGCAAAAGAAATAAAATAATCATTTATTTCTTTATCATATTGGCTAGCTAATGTCCTCTCTTTGCTAGTAAGTGGCTGTGTTTCTGCGTTGGGTAGCAACGGGTGACTGTTCTCAGGCGGAAGATGTAAACAGCTTAATTTTCATGTTAAATAATTTTTAAAAATTAAAATTCATTCTATACAGCAATCACATATTTGGGTACTGTTTCATAAAACTTTCATGCTTAAAATGTTTAGGGAGAAATGGAAGACTGGTGTGTATTTTTTCTTTAAACTATCAAGACCAGCCATACACAGTACAGTTTATGTACATACAGTAATGTTTATGTTCCTAAATTAATATCGTTTATGACCTTCAGATGCGTTATGCTCCTCTTCTTTTTATGCTCAGCTACTAAAATTTCCCTTTAGTGGTAAAATTCCATATAAATATTCAAAACTAAGCGGATTGAAATGTTCACAGTAAAGACATTAGTAAAGGTGCACAGTAAAGGCACCACGAGTGCCCCTGTCGGTCATTTTGACCAGCCAATCACTTACCGCGGTGCCCTACGGTGCCCTGCGGGTTGGTTACTGTACTACGGGTTTTTACCGCTCATTTTGAATGGCTGCATCTGTAGGTTGTCTCTCGCAGTGTTCAGGAATTGCATTCCGAAACTGAGTCAGATCAAAAGTTGTAAGAAAAGCACCTATGGTGTCGGTTCTAACAGCTTTATTGATTCGATGTTAAAGGCCGGAAATGGGGCACAAGACACGCGACCGCAAAAAGCGTCGCCATCTGCTTCCAGCTGCAAAATGCCGTTTGCGGACGCTGAAGCATTTGAACTTGAACTTTATTGCCATATGTAACCGGTACTGGTACAATGGAATTCTTACTTACAGAAGGTCTCTCGATTGTAAAACAAGTGTAAAAAACAAGACAAAGTGCAAACAGTGCATCAAGACAATGTACAAACAAACAATAGACAATGTGCAAGTAAACATGTAGACATTTCTTTCCAAGGCAGCGGGTACAAGCGATCTCGCGTTTTAAAACCACCAGGAAAAGAAGAAAGGCACTTTTCCTTGCTTGCGCCAGCACACAACGATGTGAGGAGGACACCGTAGTCGGCAGGATTTGAACCTGCGCGGGGAGACCCCAATGGATTTCTAGTCCATCGCCTTAACCACTCGGCCACAACTACAGCGAGCACCGCTGTTGCTGCGTTCTTGCTACAATCTCACATGGATCGCGAGGCGCCGGCGGAAACATTTTTCAAAGTCAGTCTCCATTAAAAAAAAAACCTTTCCAAAATACAAGCCATGCAGACAGACACGCCTCAGAGGACTTAAGGGTGGCTTCATGTGGGAATGATAAAGTCTCCCCGTCCGGACAGGAAAATGGCACTTTGTTAGACACAAAGAAACAATCAACAACAGACAAATGTCCACAAGCATTTAAGAAGCCGCACCATGTTCTTGCTACAATCACACACGGATCGCGAGACGCCGGCGGAAATCTTTTTCAAAGTCGTTCTCCGTTAAAAAAAAAAAACCTTTCCAAAATACAAACCTTGCAGACAGACACGCCTCAGAGGACTTAAGGGTTGCTTCATGTGGGAATGATAAAGTCTCCCCGTCCGGACAGGAAAATGGCACTTTGTTAGACACAAAAAAACAATCAACAACAGACAAATGTCTACAAGCATTTTAGAAGCCGCACTTGAAATAGCTCTTATATTCGTGTTAGACGCAGGAATCGCCTTTTTATTGACGTTCTTACGAACACCATGGAAAGCAAAATAAAGCAAAGCAGAGCAGAACAAAACGAACAAAATAAAACCCTCACGTCCTGCACTTGAATATAATGCCGTTACGTGCCGAAGCGGTATTGGACGTCATCCTAGCACTGCAACCCGGGGCGTACGGTATATGGGAACGAGCACACGTCACAAATCGTCTCTAATCACTCCCTGCACTGTAAGGCGCCTTGAAGCGTGCACCCTCAACATTCATCTTTGCGCATCTGTGAAAGGTAAACTCTTGAGCAAACTCTGAACCAGACGCTCAAACTCCAGCTAGGATTAGGGGTCGCATTCCCATGCTACTTGAACACTTTGTTCAAACCAGGCTGTCCGGACATGAGTTGGCGCGCTCCAGATTTTCTTTTTCTTTTTTTTCCCTCGTACTCGAGGGTCATTTTCCTGTTCCACATCCAATTTCAGCATCTTCCTTGGGAGATGTCAAGCCAGCAAGCCACTGCTGTGCTTCAGTGGCCGGTGTGGAGTTCAGTGGCCCTGTTGTACACGGAAAGCACATTGAGCTCCTTGGACATGAAAAGTTCCAGTTAAAAGCCATTTGTCATCCTTTCTCTTGGTGTCAATGTTGCTATTGTATGTAAAGGTGGCAACTTGCTCAGCGAGCAGGCGGAGCGCACAGCGAATGCAGATGTGTCTGAGTTGTGTGTCCAAGTGGCTGCAAAAGGACAGAGCTCCTGGCGCGCTGTGGCTTAGTTGGTTAAAGCGCCTGCCTGGTAAACAGGAGATCCCGGGTCCGAATCCCAGCGGTTCCTTTTTTTGTTCTGTCTTCTCGAACAGGACTGGTCATTATGGACAACCGCCTACGGCTAGACTTAATTAAATGCAAGTATTCATTTCCTGTCTTGAACGACTTGTTTTTCTTAGAATGCAACTTGCAAAACATGAAATGCAAACCTTGCTAATCAGCGCTCGCGGCTGGAAAACAAAAAAGAAGTCAGCAATGTTTTTTCTTTAACCTTAACCCTGCTAATGGAGAAGAGTTAAACGACCGAGTCTACGTAGCTTAAACGGTCCGCACGTCGGGTTCTTAGCTGAAAGGGTGGTAAATCAGGCTCACCCAGTCCTTAATCTTTTAAAGAGGATAAAAAATTGAACCTAGTCGCCACATCACATACATCCTGTTCAATGATAAGAAGGTGACATCTGTCCTCACTCCAGAGTAAATCACACGTTGAGGGCATTTTTTTTCCACTTTACCGTGAGTCGGGCTCGGCTGCACAGAGGCGAGAGCAGAGCAATGAGGTCACGGGGACAGAGGAGTCACACGCTGGCGGTTTGAACACGCGGAAGATCACTGAGGGATCTACAGTATATGGACCCTCTGTGCGCCACCCGTCCAAACTCTGGACTCTGAATCCTGCCATCCGAGTTTAGATCTCGGCGGAACCTGAGCCGCAGTTCCTTCTTAAAACGTAATCTGGTGAGCATTTCTAGAATCGTACTTGTATAGATGCAGCCTTTAATGTGTTGCTAGGTTAAAATTGATGACTTCTTGAACTTCAGTAGGCAATTGCCCTCTTGATTTCGGATTTAATTGCTTTACTACAGGGGTGCTTTTATGATGACAGAGTCATGTTCAGGTACTTTGCTGGATGGAGGAAGCTCATTTCGGACTCTGTGATCTGCTCACCTGGAAAGGTCTGCTGTACTACTACAAGAGAGAAGTAGAGTCTGGAAGAAGGGACAATTTTATGATGCTTTGGAAGAAAGTGTTTTTTTTTTCTTTGAAATCGAAATGAATCAGAATATCAGTGCAAAGGACAAACTCTTGGTTTGGTTTAAAGAGATATGGTTTTAAACAGACACAATTTAGAAAACAGGTGTTTCTCACTTTTGGAAAAGAATGGACCGGGGGTAATGTTTTACTAGTTGCAGTGCTGAGCTCACTGGGTTGCAGTCGTGCAGTGTGACACCAGGGCTAGTGGCGCAATGGATAACGCGTCTGACTACGGATCAGGAGATTGTAGGTTCGACTCCTGCCTGGCTCGGGTCACTTTTAAACGCATCAGGCTACTCCCTAAGTAGCCTGTGCTACTTACTGTATGTGGGTGTAATCGTACCCAGTTCGAGATTTCCTTCATGTAAATGAACTGCACCTGGGCTCAGTACGGTGCTGAGAGCCCAGCGTTGCTGTTCTAATTAGCACGCACTGCATCGGCTATGAACCCGAACATTTCAATTATTCCGATCAGTAAGTCAACACGTAGTCCACATGAAAGGTAGAAATATTCTCTTGTCTGTCTCTTGTTTGTATATAACTGAATGTCCCTGACAATGTACTGTTAGTTTTAATTGAAGAACGGCATTTGTGTTCAAATATAGCAGACAAGTTTACGTAACTGCTCATGCGACACTCAGTTGTAATTAGTCAAGAAATAAAGTCGAACAACAGCTGAGGGTTTGAATGTGAACGTATCAGATTGCAGCGCCTTTTACTTCCATTGACAAATGATAGAGATTCGAAGAGAGATCCTTCAGACTGGCAAGCAAACCCACGGCTTTTTCGGTTTTCTATCTAGGCAACGTTGGTGTCTGCAATAGCATAAATGAAAGCACGATGCAATTTCTGTGGCTACATTTGTTGCACTTCATGCACAGTAAGAGTGTTTCTAACACCAAATAAAAACTCAACAATTAGCGATCACGCCTTCTCCTCAGTTAACCCACTGAAACCCTCGCTGATAAGAATTCTTTACTGCGTGCTTTACGAGCACCTATCTTGTCGGTTCTTTGAGCTTTATTGATCCGATTTTCAAAGGCATAAGTAGAGCACCAGACGTGCGAACGCAAAATGTGTGGTTATCTGAAGAATTGATTTCCGTGGCAGCGGGTCCAAGCGATTTAGCGTTTTTATAGTACCAGAAAAGGAGAAGCGGCACTTCGCCTCTGCCACGCAGCCACACTACAACGTGCGGCAGCCGCCGTAGACGGCAGGATTTGAACCTGCGCGGGGAGTCCCCACCAGATTTCGAGTCCATCGCCTTAACCACTCGGCCACGACTACGGCGAGCTTGCAACTGCCGCATTCCTCCTATAATCTAACACGAGTGCGAGGTGGCTGGGGAAACCTTTTCAGAGTCGCTCCCCGTTAAAAAAAAATACCTTTGACAAAATACGTGCCGGCAGACAGACACGCCTCCGAGGGTTTAAGGGTGGCTTCACGTTCAAAGGATAAAGTCTCCCCGTCCTGATGTCAAAATGCAACTTTGGCAGACAGAAAAAACATCAACAAACCACAAATGTGGACAAGGATTTTACAAGCTGCACCACACTGCACTTTGAAAAGCATTTAAATTAGTGTTAGACGCAGGAATTGCCTTTGGTTTACGCGCTTACGAAAGCCCTCAGCTCCTGCAGTTGAATATAATGCCGTTACGTGTCGAAGCAGTAACGTACGTCATCCTACCACTGCAGCACGGGGAATATAGGGAAATGAGCACACGCTACGAATCGTCTCAATCACTCCCTAGAGTTGTAAGGCGCATTGAAGGGTGCACCGCCATCATTAATCGTTGCGCCTCTGTGAAAGGAAAGCTCTTGAGCAGTTTTGAAACAGCTCGGATGAAACACTTGATTGCTTCCATGTGCATCTGGAGTTCATTTCTTATTTTCACTTCACGCCGCCCAAAGCATTTCTAAAACAGGAGATTCGCGTTTGGGAATGCGCCCTGCCCTAAAAATAAAACAGGTCTACGGGTCTGAAACCTGCTCCACAGAAAACAGTTTTGTTGCGCTTTTGATCAAAGGGAGATTCGTTGTTCTTACTTTTTGATGACATAACATCCAAAGGGGCTTCTTTGGAGCTGAATTCCAACCAGCATCCTAAAGTTTCTTGGTGGTATCCTTTACAGTCCTCTGTTCGGTCGACAAGGGACTGAAGTGGGCAGCTTTCCTCACACATGCAGTGCAATGTACTGTAGTGTTCCCGTTCACTGAATTCGCAGTTCTGCATCAGACCTCTAACTCGTTTCCTAAGTCTTGGTCAGCTTGAATTTAAGCCACGAACCATGCTTCTACTGTATAAACGTCTAGAGGAATCACAAACTATTTGAGAGGCCATCATTCCAGGGGGAACTGACAAAGTCTATCTCTAAACACCTAGCGCAGTCTCTCGAGAGACTGTCAAAAATCTCTTTCTCCATTTGCGTTGCAAGTAAATGGAAACACAGTCTCAACCCAGAGTCACTTGGCAGTAGCGGCACTTAACCACTGTTATTGTCACTGCTTGATACTAACGTTAGCCTACTATACCATGTTCAGCCACCGCTGGAAAACATACTGCTCTAGTACCACACGTGTCAGACATGGAGAGCGACAAGTGTGTGATTTGAACCCATGCATGCAGAGCACAACGTATTAGTAGTCCATCGCCTTAACCACTCAGCCACGACTACAGCAAACACTGTTATTGCTGCATTCTTGCTACAATCTCACATGGATCGCGAGACGCCGGCGTAAATCTTTTTCAAAGTCGTTCTCCGTTAAAAAAAAAAACCTTTCCAAAATACAAACCTTGCAGACAGACACGCCTCCGAGGAATTAAGGGTTGCTTCATGTGGGAATGATAAAGTCTCCCCGTCCGGACAGGAAAATGGCACTTTGTTAGACACAAAAAAACAATCAACAACAGACAAATGTCTACAAGCATTTTAGAAGCCGCACTTGAAATAGCTCTTACATTCGTGTTAGACGCAGGAATCGCCTTTTTATTGACGCTCTTACGAACGCCATGGAAAGCAAAACAAAGCAAAGCAGAGCAGAACAAAACGAACAAAATAAAACCCTCACGTCCTGCACTTGAATATAATGCCGTTACGTGCCGAAGCGGTATTGGACGTCATCCTAGCACTGCAACCCGGGGCGTACGGTATATGGGAACGAGCACACGTCACGAATTGTCTCTAATAACTCCCTGCACTGTAAGGCGCCTTGAAGCGTGCACCCTCAACATTCATCTTTGCGCATCTGTGAAAGGTAAACTCTTGAGCAAACTCTGAACCAGACACTCAAACTCCAGCTAGCATTAGGGGTAGCATTCCCACGCTACTTGAACACTTTGTTTACGCTCAGTGCTGGATTTTGGGAACTTTAGGACGAGTGGGACTTTTCTCCTATCTGTCAATTCGTTTTGTTTTGGAGACTCTTGGCTGTCTGTGTTGTATAGTGCAGCGTGAAGAAAACGTTTTCGAAAACTGTGCCGGCTCAAAAGTTGTAAGAAATCCTCTCCAGCTCTTTTAAGTCTCTTCAGTTTTGTCATTTAAAGTGAAACTAGATGTATAACTGGAGCCTCACTTATGCAAATGGTGAGGCTCCAGTTCGACATCTAGTTTTACTTTATATGACAGAAGTACGTCAGACTGCGCCGGACTGGGGGATCACTTCCGGTTATTTTTACCATCTTAAATATTTGAAATCCTCCCCTATGCAATTGTGACACTTCATCTTGGCTCCACCTAGGACACTCTTCAATCTTCCATCACTTCTCTCTTCTCCCGCAACACTCTCGTCTGTCGGCAGTATGTGGCGTCTTTGCATTACCACCAATCTCACCACAGCAAGAAAGCAACGGGTTTTGGCAAGAGAGGAGGAGACTGAGAGGTATGTCTTAACACCGATACTACAGTGCTTAAGTACTGCTCACGTATATGTTTCTAGGTTTATATTATGCATTTCATACGGTCAAATTACTTTTGAGCAACTAATAAGAAGCGCGAAACGGTATGCGTTTTAGTTTCGTTTTGTGCTGGGACCCGTGGATTGATTAGAGATATCAAGTACATACAAGTCATTTTTTAAATGTTGTAGTTCGTCTTGAAAAAATGTTACGAGTACATCATCTATCAACAATTACACAGGTTCTGTTTCCATATTGCGGATTTTGGTTACGTAATATTATTTTCTAGATTTCACGTTGTGAATATATGATTTGGGCAAACAGAGCCGCAAAGAAGTACATTATGGGTTGTTGTTGTTTTTTTTGCAGTTTTATCTAGAACAAGCGATGCTTAAACCTTTGTCTGATTCTTGTGAAACTATCCACACGACAGTTACAGTACCTAGGAGTTGACTTCAGTGATGTCACTGATGGGATGTTTCTAAAAATCCATCCTCTGTAAAACGTCTTCTCTAGTTGTCCTGCATATGTATTCGCTAATGAAGCTGTGTGTTCTGAGCCTGGATCTCTACATTTCTGTATGAACCAGCTTAGAGGGCTAAAGACAGCTTGTGTTTAAATTGAGTGTAAGGCAATTTATGCTTCTAAAGTCATGGTCAGCATTTATTATTGTACTGTGCTGTAAACTTGTTCTGTGCCTAGTCACATTATTTTATAGCGTTTTTATAGTGTTATCAAATCCGGTGGCGCTGTGTGTTAGTTTCCTGACTCCCATGTCACATGGTCTGTGATTGAAACCTGTGAAACCGGTTTAATTCGTCACAGCCAGCACTCCGGCAGAGAGGGGGTTGTGTTCGTAAAGTAGAAGCAGGCGAGATTTCCAGCGAAAGACACCTCCCCCCCACCCTCATACGATTCGCATTGTAATTACACATTGTAATTGTATTACACATTGTACACATGCTTAAAAGAGAAGAGAGAAAACGCAAGCCTTCTTCAGGTGTGAGGGTCTTCTGCTCAGAATGAAACGCTAAAATGTAATGTAGGCTCTGAATGGGTTCAATTATGATTTGGGCTTGATTAAGGTCGCTGCCTTTCATCTAAAACCCTACTTGAATCCTTCGAAACTAAAAATCAGCGTTAGTGAGTTCTAAATAAAGAGGTATCCAGGTAACAGTGAAACGGGCGACAGTCTGGGGAGATCGCCCGTTTTCCATGTAAATAGTTCCCTGGTTCCGCACCCCTTGGTGTTTCTCTCGCTCTCTCTCGGGTCACCTGATCATTAGCTCGAAAGATTTCAGTGCTTTGTGTATATTCTAATGGTAGTGGGGGCAGGGTGTGTGGGAACAGGTTTGGTTGAAATTGCATTGGAGATCTATGTTCTTCACACCTGAAACATTTTCTCTGAAAGCATTTTCTTCGCAGTTTAACCGATCTTGTTACAGCATGTTACAGTTTACTATTATTAACCATATTAATTTTAAGTGCTTAATGCCATTTTTTGACCAGGCACGAATATTCTTAAGTCCATATCTTCGCAAGGGAATCAGTGCGAATTGTAATACTAATTAAATTAAAACTACTAACTACTAACTAATACTAATTAAAACAAACCAGAAACGTGTTGTTCTGTCTAATGACATTACAAGTGGAAAGATTACAGATTTTAATCGTCTTTAATTTTGTTACGTTATACATTTTAGAAACGTTTCATCCATACAAACACCACAAAACTATTTTCGATTGTATTTCTGAATAGTACAGATGCAGCCATTCAAAATGCGTGAGGTATTTCGCGGCATACCCCGGTGGGCGTGTCACAGTATCACGCGGTATGACGCAGTTAACGTGGTGTCACGTGGTTAACTATCCGTATCTCAAGAATTTAATAACGGTATGATTACATCCGTGTACTGCGGCAGGGCTGTGTAGGGCTGTTTCGCCTGCCTGATCATGCGAGCTCTCTTGTAGCCTACTGGTCTAGGTGCGTGACTACCAACTGGCAGGTTGTGTGTTCAAATCCAGCTGGTGCTGGACTTTTATTTTAACAAACATTTCTTCGAAAAAATAGGTAAGCGATATTATGGACAATCAGTTGACTTTTATATTTCAAAATATCGCAACATGATCGATATTTGCGATATTTTGAACATATCTTCCCTTCTGACAGCGGTTCCTGCTTCTATTGTGTGTGTGTGTGTGCAACAGTAAATTTTTATAGAGAAATGGAGGCTGGACAGTATGCGTTACAATATAAACATTTATATTGATTTTAATCGTGTTCTGATTTAAATCGCAAACGCGTGTTTAATTATGTGTTTTTAATCATAATCAGGCTAATGCATTTCTACATTTTCTGTATGAACCAGCTTAGAGGTTCATACAGAAAGTCAGCTTGTGTTTAAATTGAGTGTAAGGTAATTTATGCTTCTAAAGTCATGGTCAGTATTATTGTACTGTGCTGTACTGTGTCACATTATTTTATAGCGTTTTTATTGTGTTATTAAATCCGGTGGCGCTGTGTTAGTTTCCTGACTCACATTATTTAAACTACCACACTGATCATTCATCTCTAAATAAACTTTATTTTATATAGCGTTTTAAGCGATTAGGTAATTAGATTGCTCATAAACCTAATCGCTTTTTCTACATAAACACAGTGTGATTGCTCTCTGAAAATGCTTTTCCTTTATTTTTAAAGTAGGCTCAGATCGTATTATTATAAACTTTCTTGGAAAAATGTATTTTATGTAAACCATGTTTGCTATTAATTCATTTAGGGCTAAAATACGTTCATTGTCTTCCAATCGAGTCGAGTTGACATTGGAAGCCTGCTACACCCGGACTGTTAAACCAACGCATTAGCACGTCAAAGCCCATTGAGCCAGTATTGGCTTTAGTATCCCCCCCTTCTCCCCTCAATTCAATTCAATTCAAGGTGTTTTATTTGCATGACAGATGGGTACAAGCAGTGTTGGGTATGTATATTGTAACGCTTACAGCAGACAGGCACTGTGTAGGAGCCGACGCACCAGAGCAGCGCCTGCATTTATAACTTAGTTTTTAAAATTAGTCAAGCAATACGAAGCATCTCCTTTTACTTAGTGCCTGAGCACACTGCAACGCGTGTGAAGCCCATAAACGATATTAATTTTGGAACTTAAACATACAGTATATGGCTGGTCTCGGTACTTTAAAGAAAACATACACACCAGTATTCCATTTCTCCCTAAACATTTTAAGCATCGAAGTCTTTAACTAACGCGATATCGGAGTCAACAAGCATACTTTTAGAATTTGATTAAAAGGGAATATAATATGGAATCGCGTATCTCCAGAATTTAAAGACCAGACAATCGCAAACTCGTTTTCAATAAAATTATTTTATTCATTCAGCAGTTTGTGAGAGGGACATCCAGCAGGGAGAGACACACACACCGGTTTTCATTGACAACATTGTTTTTTTTTCAATTCCTCTTGTCTAACAGGAATGTTTTGTTTGTGGACAGACTGTTAGACAAGAGGAAAAGACCGCCTCCTCCTACGAAGCATTTCGTTGATCCGATCACGAATTCTTTTCCAGTCGTACGCAGCAAGGGTTGAGAATCTCCGATTCACCATCGTACTAATGGTTTCCCGGAGATTGCAAGGCAAGGCACTTTTGCCTCTGGACCCATCGAAATTTACAGACGTGGTCCACCCCCAGTAAATTTCAAAAGTCACAAGATTTCGAAACACGAGGGCGGCGTAGCGGTCGGCTCTTGCTTTCCCGTCTATGCCGATGCACTGCAAGTACAACCCCCCCTCCATCTCCTGGGTGATGGGTAGCAGTTGGACATCTGGGAGAATTATTCGTCCCACTGGCATCTGTGAATTCCGCTGTGCTTCCTGGGGGGAGATAGCCGGCAGGGACAGCATCAACAGAGTCCTGCGCGGTGGTGAACTGAGAGGCCGGGATGGAGTGTCCTGAGGCGGTGTGTGCTCTGCGGGGGGCAGAGCTTCCGCCAGGCATTGCAACCTGCGCGGCGGGGAGAGGCACTTTTCAGGAGACGGCTGCTCAACTGTTTGACTGCTGGAACATACTGTCTCCTTCCTCTGCATTTTCAGGAGTGTCTCTAGCCTCCCAGTCCTCCCCAGTAATGCATCGTACTGCTCCCGCTGCTGCCGAAATGTCTCCATACAGGTGCTGCTTCTACAGGTTGGCACCCTGGCCAGTGGCCGAGAGCAGAGACCCACGGCCTGTGGCAAAATAACATAAGTCATGTAAGAAATAAAGTCACACAGTAGTATTCATCAGTCGCGGAACAGAAGTCAAAATAAACTTTTCTTTTTTTCCGTCTTACCACTTTCTTTTTTACTGTCCTTGTATTAGATCGTTTCGCCCGTGCGGTGTTTTCTTGAAGAACAGGCTACGAAGAAATAATTATAATTGAATTTAAAATTCAAAACGGCAATAATACCTTGTAATATGCGCTGTAATCGCGTATTTCAGATGAAGTCTGCTGTATTTGCTTACCCTTCGCTCTTTGGAAGCTGGGGCGGCAGAAGCACCTCGTCTCTTCCCGTAAAAGGTCTTGGTCTCCATACTGTACTATGGTCGCTGTAGTGCAGGTTCGCAGTTTTTTTTTTGCGATGGGAGCTCACCCAATCCCTTGGTGTCTTTTATGCTATATTCACCTGTACGGCTAGAGTGTGTTCATTGTCTTCCAATGAAAGGCGGGTGCCTTTTGCCGAAGTCGGGAGACATTGGGGGCTTGCCACACCCGGACTGTTAAACCAACGCATTAGCACGTCAAAGCGCATTGAGGACCCGGGCGCAATAGTTGTTTTGTCCCTTGATTTACTGATCTGCATTAATTAAATCTTGTCAGTCAGGTCTTTTTTTCTCTATTTCAATTGTCGTTTACACATGCACGACTTTAAAAGCTAGCATGACAGGTTTCGATTCACATTAGCTGGCGAGCCTTGTTAAAAAAAACAATGACAATGTAACATGCCACTGTTTGTTCATGAACAAAGTTATACTGAGATTTCCTTAGATACGCGATTAAAAAATAAATAAAAATTTGAATCTCCTGCGGAACACATTCCATAAGAATCAGCGGTTCTACAACATATATCGCCTTTAAAGGTGGCTTCTCAAAACGCTTTACGGGATAAAAACAACCAGAACAGCAGCAACAACAATATTGTATTTCATTGCACTTTGAAAACCAAGTAATAACTTAACTCAGTACGTGCAAACGTTTTGTATGTTGCTGTCTTGAATGCCTGCGTACCCATAAGTATCTTATTTGCCTTGAGGCCTGTCTACAGTATATTTGTCCCCCTATCTCCCTCAATTCAATTCAATTCAAGGTGTTTTATTTGCATGACAGATGGGTACAATTCTTGTTCGGAATGTATACTTTGATATTTACACCCGGCGCGTCACCGAGGGAGCGTCTGCATTTATAACTTAGTTTTTAAAATTAGTCAAGCAATATGAAGCATCTCCTTTAGCTTTTAAGTCCCTTATGGTTTTTTCGTATTATATTCCCTATTAATCAAACTCTAAGAGTATGTATCGGCTTGTCAGTCAGGTCTTTTTTTCTCTTTTTCAATTGTCGTTTACACATGCACGACTTTAAAAGCTAGCAAGACAGGTTTCGATTCACATTAGCTGGCGAGCCTTGTTAAAAAAAACAATGACAATGTAACATGCCACTGTTTGTTCATGAACAAAGTTATACTGAGACTTCCTTAGATACGCGATTAAAAAATAAATAAAAATTTGAATCTCCTGCGGAACACATTCCATAAGAATCAGCGGTTCTACAACATATATCGCCTTTAAAGGTGGCTTCTCAAAACGCTTTACGGGATAAAAACAACCAGAACAGCAGCGACAACAATATTGTATTTCATTGCACTTTGAAAATTGCATTTGAGCACGGTTTTTGACTTTCTTAAAATTGCATTTTGGGCGCGGACAGCACATACAAGGGTTAATGAACTGCGCCAAGAAATTTAAAATAGTTTTCTTTAGGTGTGAGGGTAGGAATGGACCGCAGCAGGCATAATCAGCAAACCAGGAAAACAAAGAACAGGACAGGTGAGATGTGTAGCCAGAAAGCGAGTGATCAGAAAAAGGAAATGGATTTGTCAACTGATTGTCCATAATATCGCTTACCTATTTTTTCGAAGAAATGTTTGTTAAAATAAAAGTCCAGCACCAGCTGGATTCGAACACACAACCTGCCAGTTGGTAGGCACGCACCTAGACCAGTAGGCTACAAGACAGCTCGCATGATCAGGCAGGCGAAACAGCCCTACACAGCCCTGCCGCAGTACACGGATATAATCATACCATTATTAAATTCTTGAGATACGCGATTCCATATTATATTCCCTTTTAATCAAATTCTAAAAGTATGCTTGTTGACTCCGGTATCACGTTAGTTAAAGACTTCGAAGCTTACAATGTTTAGGGAGAAATGGAATACTGGTGTGTATTTTTTTCTTTAAAGTACCAAGACCAGCTATATACTGTATGTTTATGTTCCAAAATTAATATCGTTTATGGCCTTCACACGCGTTACAGTATGCTCCTATTCTTTTTATGCTCAGCTACTAAGATTTCCCTTCAGTGGTAAAATTCAATATCTACAACGAGCACAGTAAAGACGTTTACAGTAAGTCTTTCTACGACAGACCAATGGACCATGAGTGCCCCTGTCGGTCAACCAATCACGCACCGCGGTATCCCGTGTCATCATACCTGCGGTATCTGTACCGCGGTGTCTGTACCGCGCACTTTGAATGGCTGCATCTGTATGTTACACTTAGTTCACTGTTTTAAATAGATCTAATTAAGAAAGTTAAGTGTTAGCATAAACTATTAGCAATCAATAATATTAAATTTAGCACTGTAATAAGCTGTTGCACTTTCCCCCGCATCTTGTAAAAATATATTTTCATTGTTCAAATATACATTAAGTCTGACTATCATATAATAAGTTAAATACAAAACTAAAGAAAAAATAGGGTTAAATATAATTCAAAATATTTTGCTAACAATGTTAACTGTTTATGAATAATAAAATGTATTAACTAAGGAGTAGGATGGCTCAGTTGTTAGTATGTTTTTTTGTTTTGTTTCTTTTTCATAAATACAACAGTAGTACCTGATGTCTCAGTGGCTTTCAAAATTAAATTATGCATGCAAACCTGTGAACTAGAAAGATAACTAAGATATCCATCCATTTATAATGGTGGCGAAGTGGTTAGCATTGCTATCTTGCAGCACTGGGGTCCTAGGTTCAATTCCTGCCATCCTGTGTGTGAGGGGTTTACATGTTCTCTCTGGGTTAGATGGTTTTTCTCCATATGTGTGATATGACTCCCTCTCGCACTCCAAAACATACTGGTAAGTTAATTGGTTTATGGGAAAACTGGCCCTGGCGTGTGTGTGTTTGTGTCTGTCTGTCCTGTGATGGACTGGCGCTATGTCCAGGGTGTATTCTGCCTTGTGTCCGTTGCTTACTGGGATAGGCTCCAAATCCTCTGTACTGGATAAAGAGATTAGAAATGGATGGAAGTAAAGGCACTGTGTGGATGGAACTATACACAGTGTTAGAAACCCACGATGAAATGGCAGCATCTCACTGAGAATAAAATATTTTATAGTGCTGGCTTAAGGAAACAGCCTTTCCACCTCTCTTGCACATCAGTATCCATACCTAGTTATTTAAACAAATTGCCTCTAAGTATAAACATCTTAATATGCTGGCTCTGTGGATCCGCATCAGCTATGTTTGCCCATTCCTTCAATTCATGTGCATCCAACACACAGTTCAATGCCAGCAACTACACATAATCTAAAATACAATCCTTATTTCAGTATCTATGTAAACATATAGTCTGTTAACTTCATCATCTTCATCAAAAGTATGCCTAACCCCATTAGGAAGTGTTCTTGTTATAAGTGTATTCCTCAGCTTTCCCCAAATTATCTTCTTCTTGCCAACATCTCTAGTCTTTTATCCTGCAATAACTCAGCCAACACTTAAATCTCCAAAAGCTGCTTGTGTTAATTTCTTTAAATCACAAATATCATGTGTAAATACTGGCCATGTAATACTCTGCATTGTGGAATAATAGTTTATTTTAAAGGGAACTAGAGAAATCAAGAAAGGCTTTTTTTCTAGAATTAATAAATGCACATCCTGTTCACTGGGGAAATTAAATCCACACTGAGCAATCTTCAATATGTTCAGAATATGACAGCAAGAATCCTATCAGGGATGCATTACACCTGTTTTCAAGTCCTTGCACTGGTTACCTATCAGATTTCGAGTCAACTTCAAAATCCTTATCCTCCTTATATACTGTCCTACAACTGTTATTATTGATCACCGAATTATTGTACTTGACATGACTTCATTCAGCCTTTCCTGAACGTCTATGACAGGCAGAGAGAGTGCTGTTTCTGGTGCGATCTTTTGCAGCTGACATTTCACTGTTTTAAACGAACAAGAAATTAGATTGCTCATAAATCAGTTATTCTATATAAACACAGCGTAATTGCCCTCCGAAAATCCTCTTTTTCTTGTTCGTTTTAGAGACCTTGATCGAAACTGATTTTAGATGTCAGAAAGGATTTATTTTCTCTGTATTTCCTACATTGCTTTGTCGAGATTTTAACTTTATATCTAACTTTATATCTAGGCTCAGATTTCAACTATAAATCGTACAGTAATTAATAGCAGTAAATACTGATGTTTTGCGCCCTCTTACCACAAAAATATATGTTTTGTAGTTGGGATTAACTTTATTTCGTACGCGTAGCTACTCCGATTCGGACACCGAACAGTTAAAGATGGCGGCAAATCAGACACCCAGAGGGGGGGCGTCTTCTCGCCTCCATAACTAAAATGCCAAATAGGAGTGGCTTAAGCGACATACACAGTCGTGTAACTGACAGTTTGAGGTAGCCTATCGTGTAAATTTCGCTTTGTTGCTGATAGGTTAAGCTTTCGAAACTCTGCCCCAAAGTCATGTGACTGATTTTTCGCCCTGTTTCGTTGGTTAAACGCAATGATCACAAGCACCACCATGGTAACTGGGATGTGTAGTTTTTAATTCCGTTTGAATTATAACTGTACGTACTGTCTTCATATTTGGCCAGGGCTTTAAAGAGAAGGCGCGCCAAAAAAATTCGGTGCCGTCGTCTCCGCTTTAAAGGTACCCCCGTGCTGGAAGAATTTGACCTCGGAACGTTTGCCCAGCGTAGTTATAGTGGACATAAAAACAAGAGTTCGCTGGCATTATATCCTAGAAGACACAGACCGGCACCAGACCGGTAAATGCTTGATGAACTAGGGATTGGACAGTTTCCAAGTGCTTGTACAATCGATGGAAATGTTCAAATAAATGTGCAAAAGAAATAAACAAAATAATCATTTATTTCTTTATCATATTGGCTAGCTAATGTCCTCTCTTTGCTAGTTAGTGGCTGTGTTTCTGCGTTGGGTAGCAACGGGTGACTGTTCTCAGGCGGAAGATGTAAACAGCTTAATTTTCGTCTTAAATAATTTTTAAAAATTAAAATTCATTCTATACAGCAATCACATATTTGGGTACCGTTTCATAAAACTTTCATGCTTAAAATGTTTAGGGAGAAATGGAAGACTGGTGTGTATTTTTTCTTTAAACTATCAAGACCAGCCATACACAGTACAGTTTATGTACATACAGTAATGTTTATGTTCCTAAATTAATATCGTTTATGACCTTCAGATGCGTTATGCTCCTCTTCTTTTTATGCTCAGCTACTAAAATTTCCCTTTAGTGGTAAAATTCCATATAAATATTCAAAACTAAGCAGATTGAAATGTGCACAGTAAAGACATTAGATGATTAAATCTTTTCACTACCAACCAATGCACCACGAGTGCCCCTGTCGGTCATTTTGGCCAGCCAATCACTTACCGCGGTGCCCTACGGTGCCCTGCGGGTTGGTTACTGTACCACGGGTTTTTACCGCTCATTTTGAATGGCTGCATCTGTAGGTTGTCTCTCGCAGTGTTCAGGAATTGCATTCCGAAACTGAGTCAGATCAAAAGTTGTAAGAAAAGCACCTATGGTGTCGGTTCTAACAGCTTTATTGATTCGATGTTAAAGGCCGGAAATGGGGCACAAGACACGCGACCGCAAAAAGCGTCGCCATCTGCTTCCAGCTGCAAAATGCCGTTTGCGGACGCTGAAGCATTTGAACTTGAACTTTATTGCCATATGTAACCGGTACTGGTACAATGGAATTCTTACTTACAGAAGGTCTCTCGATTGTAAAACAAGTGTAAAAAACAAGACAAAGTGCAAACAGTGCATCAAGACAATGTACAAACAAACAATAGACAATGTGCAAGTAAACATGTAGACATTTCTTTCCAAGGCAGCGGGTACAAGCGATCTCGCGTTTTAAAACCACCAGGAAAAGCAGAAAGGCACTTTTCCTTGCTTGCGCCGGCACACAACGACGTGAGGAGAACACCGTAGTCGGCAGGATTCGAACCTGCGCAGGGAGACCCCAATGGATTTCTAGTCCATCGCCTTAACCACTCGGCCACGACTACAGCAAGCGCTGCTGTTGCTGCGTTCTTGCTACAATCTCACATGGATCGCGAGGCACCGGTGGAAACCTTTTTCAAAGTCGTTCTCCATTAAAAAAAAAACCTTTCCAAAATACAAGCCTTGCAGACAGACACGCCTCAGAGGACTTAAGGGTGGCTTCATGTGGGAATGATAAAGTCTCCCTGTCCGGACAGGAAAATGGCACTTTGTTAGACACAAAGAAACAATCAACAACAGACAAATGTCTACAAGCATTTTAGAAGCCGCACTTGAAATAGCTCTTATATTCGTGTTAGACGCTGGAATCGCCTTTTTATTGACGCTCTTACGAACGCCATGGAAAGCAAAACAAAGCAAAGTAGAGCAGAACAAAACGAACAAAATAAAACCCTCACGTCCTGCACTTGAATATAATGCCGTTACGTGCCGAAGCGGTATTGGACGTCATCCTAGCACTGCAACCCGGGGCGTACGGTATATGGGAACGAGCACACGTCACGAATCGTCTCTAATCACTCCCTGCACTGTAAGGCGCCTTGAAGCGTGCACCCTCAACATTCATCTTTGCGCATCTGTGAAAGGTAAACTCTTGAGAAAACTCTGAACCAGACGCTCAAACTCCAGCTAGGATTAGGGGTTGCATTCCCACGCTACTTGAACACTTTGTTTACGCTCAGTGCTGGATTTTGGGAACTTTAGGACGAGTGGGACTTTTCTCCTATCTGTCAATTCGTTTTGTTTTGGAGACTCTTGGCTGTCTGTGTTGTATAGTGCAGCGTGAAGAAAACGTTTTCGAAAACTGTGCCGGCTCAAAAGTTGTAAGAAATCCTCTCCAGCTCTTTTAAGTCTCTTCAGTTTTGTCATTTAAAGTGAAACTAGATGTATAACTGGAGCCTCACTTATGCAAATGGTGAGGCTCCAGTTCGACATCTAGTTTCACTTTATATGACAGAAGTACGTCAGACTGCGCCGGACTGGGGGATCATTTCCGGTTATTTTTACCATCTTAAACATTTGAAATCCTCCCCTAGGCAATTGTGACACTTCATCTTGGCTCCACCTAGGACACTCTTCAATCTTCCATCACTTCTCTCTTCTCCCGCAACACTCTCGTCTGTCGGCAGTATGTGGCGTCTTTGCATTACCACCAATCTCACCACAGCAAGAAAGCAACGGGTTTTGGCAAGAGAGGAGGAGACTGCCTGGCCCGAACGGGGATCGAACCCGCGACCTTGGCGTTATTAGCACCACGCTCTAACCAACTGAGCTAACAGGCCTCGTGCCTGCTGTCCTCTCTGTGCTGCAAAAAATGGAATTCAGGGAAGTTTCTTTTGTCCTTCTTTGAATAGAAAGCCCTGCGATTCAGTGTACGGGCTTTCTCGTGCTGTTTAATGGTTCTTGTAACCCAAATCCTACACTGGCCTGAAGTGCCCCCCCATTTCATAGCATTTTTCAGCTGATTTCAAATGTACCTAAAGGAGAAGCATTATTGAAGACCATCAATTACCAAGAGCTTTTGTCAAAGGTTTTGGTGGTCACTTTTAATGAGCACAGAGAGCTATGACCTCGGATTTACATCTCATCCAAAAGACGGCGCCTTTTTACCACACAGCGTCTCCGTCACTATACTGGGGCATTGGGACCCGCACAGACCTCAGGGTGAGCGTCCCACCGCTGGCTCCATTAACACCGCTTCCAGCTGTAAGCTTTGCTTTTCCCTGTAGGTCACCCTCATGCGGTTACTGACCTGGCTCACAGCTTCTAAGCTTCAGTGGGTTTTCAGTTGCGAGTTGAAAGGGGATGCAAGTGATGGAGCCGCTAACTGCAAAAGCCACTGCATTGGCCGGGAATCGAACCCGGGCCTCCCATGTGGCAGGTGAGAATTCTACAACTGAACCACCAATGCACACTGCAAGGGTCTCCAAAAAAGACGTTTTTTTACCACTCTGTGCTGGATGTTGGGTCCCAAGGGAACTTCTGGACGAGTGAGAATTTTCTGCTATCAAAATTTGGTTTCGGAGACTTTTGGCAGCCTACAGATGCAGCCATTCAAAATCCGCAGGCGATACCGCATTATTTTGCGGTACGCTGTACGCAGTCTACCGCAAGCTACCGGTAAATACCGCGAGTTACCGTAAATTCTCCTATAATACGACAAGCAAAATAATAGTATCCGGAATTTCCGCAAGGTGGAGCTAATAAAGCTCAACCTCTCATGTTTGAGCTGTGGCCATCAAAGTCTTTAACGAAGATATTACTAATAGTATTAATAATGAATGACCTTGGACAAGCTGTAAGTGTAAACTCAAAGTATTGCCCTGGTCAACATTTTTTTTTTCATTGACCATCTTTGTAAAAGTAACACCACAGCATTTCGCAATCACGCATTTGTTTCCAATCATGCAAAGTACAGTAATTTTTGAGAATCGCTTCACCATGCCTTTCACATGCTCATAAAAGAGATTGATTTAGGAACATAAACATATTACCATATGAAAACTGTAATGTATACAGTATGTATATGTATATTTAATGTCTTAACTGTGCCCGTTTAAGTATTGAATATTCATATCTAATTTTACCACTGAAGGGAAATCTTAGTAGCTGAGCATAAAAAGAATAGGAGCATACTGCAACGCGTGTGAAGCCATAAACGATATTAATTTTGGAACATAAACATAGAGTATATGGCTGGTCTCGGTACTTTAAAGAAAACATACACGAAACATGGTTTCATTATGACCAGAATCGGTCTTGAGATATTTTTAACTTGATTTACAGTATTTGAGAGGTATGTCTTAACACCGATACTACAGTGCTTAAGTACTGCTCACGTATATGTTTCTAGGTTTATATTATGCATTTCATACGGTCAAATTACTTTTGAGCAACTAATAAGAAGCGCGAAACGGTATGCGTTTTAGTTTCGTTTTGTGCTGGGACCCGTGGATTGATTAGAGATATCAAGTACATACAAGTCATTTTTTAAATGTTGTAGTTCGTCTTGAAAAAATGTTACGAGTACATCATCTATCAACAATTACACAGGTTCTGTTTCCATATTGCGGATTTTGGTTACGTAATATTATTTTCTAGATTTCACGTTGTGAATATATGATTTGGGCAAACAGAGCCGCAAAGAAGTACATTATGGGTTGTTGTTGTTTTTTTTGCAGTTTTATCTAGAACAAGCGATGCTTAAACCTTTGTCTGATTCTTGTGAAACTATCCACACGACAGTTACAGTACCTAGGAGTTGACTTCAGTGATGTCACTGATGGGATGTTTCTAAAAATCCATCCTCTGTAAAACGTCTTCTCTAGTTGTCCTGCATATGTATTCGCTAATGAAGCTGTGTGTTCTGAGCCTGGATCTCTACATTTCTGTATGAACCAGCTTAGAGGGCTAAAGACAGCTTGTGTTTAAATTGAGTGTAAGGCAATTTATGCTTCTAAAGTCATGGTCAGCATTTATTATTGTACTGTGCTGTAAACTTGTTCTGTGCCTAGTCACATTATTTTATAGCGTTTTTATAGTGTTATCAAATCCGGTGGCGCTGTGTGTTAGTTTCCTGACTCCCATGTCACATGGTCTGTGATTGAAGCCTGTGAAACCGGTTTAATTCGTCACAGCCAGCACTCCGGCAGAGAGGGGGTTGTGCTCGTAAAGTAGAAGCAGGCGAGATTTCCAGCGAAAGACACCTCCCCCCCACCCTCATACGATTCGCATTGTAATTACACATTGTAATTGTATTACACATTGTACACATGCTTAAAAGAGAAGAGAGAAAACGCAAGCCTTCTTCAGGTGTGAGGGTCTTCTGCTCAGAATGAAACGCTAAAATGTAATGTAGGCTCTGAATGGGTTCAATTATGATTTGGGCTTGATTAAGGTCGCTGCCTTTCATCTAAAACCGTACTTGAATCCTTCGAAACTAAAAATCAGCGTTAGTGAGTTCTAAATAAAGAGGTATCCAGGTAACAGTGAAACGGGCGGACAGTCTGGGGAGATCGCCCGTTTTCCATGTAAATAGTTCCCTGGTTCCGCACCCCTTGGTGTTTCTCTCGCTCTCTCTCGGGTCACCTGATCATTAGCTCGAAAGATTTCAGTGCTTTGTGTATATTCTAATGGTAGTGGGGGCAGGGTGTGTGGGAACAGGTTTGGTTGAAATTGCATTGGAGATCTATATTCTTCACACCTGAAACATTTTCTCTGAAAGCATTTTCTTCGCAGTTTAACCGATCTTGTTACAGCATGTTACAGTTTACTATTATTAACCATATTAATTTTAAGTGCTTAATGCCATTTTTTGACCAGGCACGAATATTCTTAAGTCCATATCTTCGCAAGTGAATCAGTGCGAATTGCAATACTAATTAAATTAAAACTACTAACTACTAACTAATACTAATTAAAACAAACCAGAAACGTGTTGTTCTGTTTAATGACATTACAAGTGGAAAGATTACAGATTTTAATCGTCTTTAATTTTGTTACGTTATACATTTTAGAAACGTTTCATCCATACAAACACCACAAAACTATTTTCGATTGTATTTCTGAATAGTATGTTACACTTAGTTCACTGTTTTAAATACATCTAATTAAGAAAGTTAGGTGTTAGCATAAACTATTAGCAATCAATAATATTAAATTTAGCACTGTAATAAGCTGTTGCACTTTCCCCCGCATCTTGTAAAAATATATTTTCATTGTTCAAATATACATTAAGTCTGACTATCATATAATAAGTTAAATACAAAACTAAAGAAAAAATAGGGTTAAATATAATTCAAAATATTTTGCTAACAATGTTAACTGTTTATGAATAATAAAATGTATTAACTAAGGAGTAGGATGGCACAGTTGTTAGTATGTTTTTTGTTTTGTTTCTTTTTCATAAATACAACAGTAGTACCTGATGTCTCAGTGGCTTTCAAAATTAAATCATGCATGCAAACCTGTGAACTAGAAAGATAACTAAGATATCCATCCATTTATAATGGTGGCGAAATGGTTAGCATTGCTATCTTGCAGCACTGGGGTCCTAGGTTCAATTCCTGCCATCCTGTGTGTGTGGGGTTTACATGTTCTCTCTGGGTTACATGGTTTTTCTCCATATGTGTGATATGACTCCCTCTCGCACTCCAAAACATACTGGTAAGTTAATTGGTTTATGGGAAAACTGGCCCTGGTGTGTGTGTGTTTGTGTCTGTCTGTCCTGTGACGGACTGGCGCTATGTCCAGAGTGTATTCTGCCTTGTGTCCGTTGCTTACTGGGATAGGCTCCAAATCCTCTGTACTGGATAAAGAGATTAGAAATGGATGGAAGTAAAGGCACTGTGTGGATGGAACTATACACAGTGTTAGAAACCCACGATGAAATGGCAGCATCTCACTGAGAATAAAATATTTTATAGTGCTGGCTTAAGGAAACAGCCTTTCCACCTCTCTTGCACATCAGTATCCATACCTAGTTATTTAAACAAATTGCCTCTAAGTATAAACATCTTAATATGCTGGGTCTGTGGATCCGCATCAGCTATGTTTGCCCATTCCTTCAATTCATGTGCATCCAACACACAGTTCAATGCCAGCAACTACACATAATCTAAAATACAATCCTTATTTCAGTATCTATGTAAACATATAGTCTGTTAACTTCATCATCTTCATCAAAAGTATGCCTAACCCCATTAGGAAGTGTTCTTGTTATAAGTGTATTCCTCAGCTTTCCCCAAATTATCTTCTTCTTGCCAACATCTCTAGTCTTTTATCCTGCAATAACTCAGCCAACACTTAAATCTCCAAAAGCTGCTTGTGTTAATTTCTTTAAATCACAAATATCATGTGTAAATACTGGCCATGTAATACTCTGCATTGTGGAATAATAGTTTATTTTAAAGGGAACTAGAGAAATCAAGAAAGGCTTTTTTTCTAGAATTAATAAATGCACATCCTGTTCACTGGGGAAATTAAATCCACACTGAGCAATCTTCAATATGTTCAGAATATGACAGCAAGAATCCTATCAGGGATGCATTACACCTGTTTTCAAGTCCTTGCACTGGTTACCTATCAGATTTCGAGTCAACTTCAAAATCCTTATCCTCCTTATATACTGTCCTACAACTGTTATTATTGATCACCGAATTATTGTACTTGACATGACTTCATTCAGCCTTTCCTGAATGTCTATGACAGGCAGAGAGAGTGCTGTTTCTGGTGCGATCTTTTGCAGCCTACATTTCACTGTTTTAAACGAACAAGAAATTAGATTGCTCATAAATCAGTTATTCTATATAAACACAGCGTAATTGCCCTCCGAAAATCCTCTTTTTCTTGTTCGTTTTAGAGACCTTGATCGAAACTGATTTTAGATGTCAGAAAGGATTTATTTTCTCTGTATTTCCTACATTGCTTTGTCGAGATTTTAACTTTATATCTAACTTTATATCTAGGCTCAGATTTCAACTATAAATCGTACAGTAATTAATAGCAGTAAATACTGATGTTTTGCGCCCTCTTACCACAAAAATATATGTTTTGTAGTTGGGATTAACTTTATTTCGTACGCGTAGCTACTCCGATTCGGACACCGAACAGTTAAAGATGGCGGCAAATCAGACACCCAGAGAGGGGGGGGGGGGCGTCTTCTCGCCTCCATAACTAAAATGCCAAATAGGAGTGGCTTAAGCGACATACACAGTCGTGTAACTGACAGTTTGAGGTAGTCTATCGTGTAAATTTCGCTTTGTTGCTGATAGGTTAAGCTTTCGAAACTCTGCCCCAAAGTCATGTGACTGATTTTTCGCCCTGTTTCGTTGGTTAAACGCAATGATCACAAGCACCACCATGGTAACTGGGATGTGTAGTTTTTAATTCCGTTTGAATTATAACTGTACGTACTGTCTTCATATTTGGCCAGGACTTTAAAGAGAAGGCGCGCCAAAAAAATTCGGTGCCGTCGTCTCCGCATTAAAGGTACCCCCGTGCTGGAAGAATTTGACCTCGGAACGTTTGCCCAGCGTAGTTATAGTGGACATAAAAACAAGAGTTCGCTGGCATTATATCCTAGAAGACACAGACCGGCACCAGACCGGTAAATGCTTGATGAACTAGGGATTGGACAGTTTCCAAGTGCTTGTACAATCGATGGAAATGTTCAAATAAATGTGCAAAAGAAATAAACAAAATAATTATTTATTTCTTTATCATATTGGCTAGCTAATGTCCTCTCTTTGCTAGTTAGTGGCTGTGTTTCTGCGTTGGGTAGCAACGGGTGACTGTTCTCAGGCGGAAGATGTAAACAGCTTAATTTTCGTGTTAAATAATTTTTAAAAATTAAAATTCATTCTATACAGCAATCACATATTTGGGTACCGTTTCATAAAAATTTCATGCTTAAAATGTTTAGGGAGAAATGGAAGACTGGTGTGTATTTTTTCTTTAAACTATTGTAGTGGCAATGCTTGTTAATAAGACAGAATTAAGCGTTGGTATGCTCCTAAAGGAGGCCCCATCTCACCCTCCATCTCTGTGGTGCAGCCACAGAGAAAGAATTCATGCAAGCTGATTTAAGATGTTTTTCTTTTGATAAGAAGCAAGCTCCCAGACGGGGATGCAATTAGCTAAGCCTGGCTATCATGATCAATGGTCATCCACTGGCGCCTATCTGTCTAGGGAGTGCCGAATGGACATCTGGACTGCATTTCTAAGTGTCAAGAGTAAGTGACTTATATCTCACCTTGACCAACCAATCAGGGACTGGCAGGGCGTGGTAATACCACGTGGGTCTCCAATGCCCGCCAAACTCTCAACCAATCAGCACACATCTGGGTCTTGATCAAAAAGGGAGCGCAAGCTCAGTTCTGGGCTCTCCTTGGCCATTTTCACGCATCCTCAGAGACAATCACGTGACAACTGCTGTTGTCTGCAAAAGGACTTGGACTTTGTTCTAAGCGCGAGGCCGAGGATCCCGTACGTATTCAGAATTCTACCAACGTGAATGCTCCGCTTGATCAACGGCAGCCTACAGTTGGACCCTCGTCGACAACCTGAATAGCTTATTCAGAAGCAGCGCTGGACCGGGAACGAACCAGCTTCTTCCCAGGCAAAAGAGTGACTTGTGAGGACTCGCGGTCACACTCTGTGCATAGAGACTTTCTACTAGCCAGCCGGACTGCTGGTAGATCCCCTCGGAGCAACGACTGCCCTGCGCGCCGCAGTCAGATTCCTCCGCCCGTCCTACTCCGAGCTGCACCTCGACTGGTTGGCCGGTAGCCAGAGGACGCCGACACAACGCCCATTGGACAACCGCTGCAACAGAGCCTGTCAGCTGGTTTGGTGTTCGTGCCGGGAAATTCCAAATCCAAACACAGTGGATAAGTAAACCCCATGTTCTACATTGCGTCTCGAGAATTTAATTGTACCTCAACACAAGTTGTTATCAATTTAATTCATGAGTAATGTATTTACTTCCGAGTTTAGAGTAACAGTGGGTAATAACACTGATTAGCGATTTGGTAACCGAACGATATATATTGACATATATTCTCTGTTGTGTATCTCTTTGTGTTTGCATCTCTTCGAGATTATATACCTTGTATATTGATAACCCTCACAGTAAGGTCTGCCGCTCGTATCCAGGCAGACTAGTATATGTTTGGTGCACAGTTTATATTAATAAATGTATCTCGTGTATTGAACCCGTGTGTGTGCGTTGTTAGTTGTTCTGACGATTGATTTTCTAAAAGCCCAACGAACAACCTCGTGATTACTGCTACAATTGATAATTGTCTCAGTAAACCCATCAAACCACTACATTTAATGGCGTCCCTGGGTGGGCGAGTTTAGAATGAAATGAGAATCAATCGCACAGAATAACTGATATTGCTGTGAGTTCAAGTTCAGCACAGCACCGCGGCTTCTATACGCGAATACCGGGTGTGCTGATAACTGCGTAAAGAAATCCCCCTGTTTTCTAGCGTTTAGTGTAACGTGTACTGATTGGAAATCCATCTGCTCGGGTGTTTAGATTCCATACTGTATTTTGGTAAAAGAAAAAAAAGTAATACTCTTAAAGTTTCTCTGACGTAATGACAATGGCTGCTAAAATGTCTGAAGTGGAGTCGCTTATAAGTACTATTTCTAGCGACGACAATCCTGGTTACTGGAGCGGTATCGAAAAGTTGAACTTTGATGATATTGAGAAGCTGCAAGTAGATTTAGTAGCTAAGGTAGCGAACCAGCTTAACACAGGAGGGTCCGTGAACGCAGTTCAGGTCCTATCGAGTTTCGCCTTAAATCTAGCTAAACAGCTGGAACTGTCTTTGTCCGAGCTGACAAAGTTTCAAAAGCTTCAGGGAAAGCTAGAAAGATATAAGGCGGAGCGAGTTGAGTTGTTGGATATAATCAGAGAAAAGAGAGTGAAAAATGAGGAAAGTGAAGACAGACTCAGGGAAGTTTTAGGTAAATTAGATGACCTGTCTGCTAGAGAAACTGCGGCTGAGGTAGCTAGGAGAGACCTGGAAGCGAGCTTGAAAGAAAAAGAAAAAGAAATTGAGCGTTTAAATGAGCTCAGCCAGGAAAGGCAAAAGGAGTTAGATGCTGCCGTACTGGAAGCAAAACAGGCTAGATCCCACTTGCATGCCAGCCCACCTAGCAGCCCGGAGCGCTCACCCAGCGCGCCGGGAGGAGGTTTCTCCCGGCCAGGGTCTGTGGTCGGATCGGCATGGGGGAGATCGCCGAGTCCTGCGCGAGACGCAAGGGCGATGCAATTCAGGCATAGACCCCCTGCTCCTGATCACGGCCGTCCCCCTGCCCGCGGAGAAACCGTAAAAATTAACCTCCACTCCCTGAGGCAGTTAGCCAAAGATGTAGAAAGGTTTGACCCGTCAGTGTCAGGGAATAATGTGGAAACCTACATCGATGAGCTGAGACATACTTTGCAGTTTATGCCCGGAGCGTCCGAACAGGAAAAGGCTATGTTAGTAAGGAAAACTACTAGCCGAGCGGTCCACGAGTGGATGTCTAGACAAGGACCGGAGGTCTGTAATAGCTTTGAGGAGCTGTGTCAGGCAATGATCGGAGAATTTTCGGCTTTTATCGATCCCATAGCTGCCGTGGCCGCTGCGCACCATATTAAGCACGAAAAAGCTGAAGCCCCTCGCGACTATTATGAGAGGCTTAGGCGCACTTATTTTGCAGGGCGGAATGAAGAGGGTTGCGAAGAGAACGTGAATTTCAAAGGTTTATTCATTGCTAATCTGCATCCCTCAATCAGGAAAATGATTGTGATGCACACTGATGCAAAAGCGATGAAAATGGCTGACATTAGAAGGTTGGCTCAAAAAGCCTGGGGAGCTGAAGTCTCTGCTTCCTCAGAGCGAAAACCTGCTAAAACGGCCGTGTTCGCCACTAAAGCCAGCAGGGTTGACGACTCGCCTCAGCTCGAGGGAGCTGAGGTTCCTGAGCCCGCTAAGCCCCGGCGCAAAATAGGCAGGCAGGACCGCACTAAGCGTCAGAGCCGCCGTGAGCGCTACGGGGAAGGCAAGGGCACAGGCAGAGCCTATCAGAAGGCTGGACGAAGGGAGTCGACTGCAACCCGCCTGGCCAGGCTTGAACAAGCCCTGCTTGAGAGATCAGGACAGGGTAAACCTTCCGCACTGAATGCCGGAAGCGTGAATGAGCTTAGTGGGACCACGCCCCTTCTCACTGGAGGAGGCGGGGATCCATCCCAAACCCCTCCCTCAGTCTATCTGATTGGGTGGGAGGGTTCCTGCCTGGAAGAAGGCTGTGACTCTGAGTTGGGCGCTGACCCCGCCCCTGAAGTCAAAGAAAAGGCAGGCTTCCAACAATTCTTAGGGAATCTCAGCCAGAAAGGCAAAGCAAGGCGTATTTATATCAAGGTTTCTCTTGAAAACGTCTTAGATAGAGAAGCACTGGTTGACACTGGGGCTGAAATTAGTTTGATGTCAGCCGATCTACTCAGCGAGCTCAAACGAGTAGCGAAAGGAAAAGGCATCAGACTTAAGGTAGAACCGTGTAAGATAGATATTTCCAGCTATACCCAGGATCATGCCAGGATCACACACCGAGTGTGGGTGGCACTTAGGTTCGGGCCAATGAACGTGGTGCATCCTGTTTACATCTCTAGGTTTAAAACAGAGCCACTACTCATTGGCCAAGACCTGCTTGACAGGCTGGAGCCTCTGGTGGACTGCCAGCGTGGAAAATTGTGGGCTCAGGTCAAGCACCCTAAGCCTGTCGTACAGCAAAAAGGGGGGTTCAGTGGTTATGCTGTGATCACACAGTGCCCACTGAACACCATAGCTGAGTTGGAGGATTCTCCTGGTTCCTCTGGACGAGAAATAAATGTCTCTTCTTGCTTTCCAAAACTACAGGGAAGTCCTGCCCAGGCCAGCACTCCCACGGTCTCCCAACTACAGGAGCAGTGCTCCGAGCAGCTGCTTGACCCGCCAGGTAAAGCACACCCCTTTTTCATCCCTGAAGAAGAGTGGATCTCCCTGTCCGGTAATGAATGGGAGTCCTTTCTGTGCGCCCTGGTACCTCAGGGGGACAAGGACTACCACCCCATGGTGGTGGGAGGGGTCCAGGTGGCAGAAGTGCAGGTTGATGATGTAATTCTCAGCCTCAGCTCTGAGAAGTCCATAATCAGTGAAGGTCTGTTCGAGGACCTGTCGCGAAGCCGTCAGGTGACCCTGGTGACGCAATCACAGGGTCTGTGGTGGGCACCCCCACCTCATAGGTCCATTTGGAGCAAAGGAAGCTGTGCAGCTTCCATCTCCATCGGAAAAAGGAAGTTTGCTCACTACTTCCAGGTAGCACCTCAGCTGACCCATTCGGTCTGTATTGGTGCAGACCTGTTGGTTCGACTGGGCGCCCAGTTGGACACAGTAAACAGTGTGCTGTGGACACGGGTGAACCCAGATGCCCACTCTCTAAGCGGCGACCCCGAGAACATTCGGTCAGGTCAGACGATTCCTCAGGCCTGCCAGGTAGTAAACGAATCGGACCTGATCGTTCCTGCGTCAACAGCAGGGTTTCCGGTACGCCTTGTCCTAAAGAAGGGACAGAGGATGGATGCTGAGATGGTTTTCTTCCAACCATCAGCTCAGTTTATCAGACTGAACCTAGCAGTCTGTGGTACCCCCAGACTGGAAAGGAATGGCCGAGCCACCTGCCTGTTGGTGCAAAACATAGCAAAACAAGATGTCAAAATCCCTGCTCGCACTGACATGGGACTGGTAATTGACAATGGGTTCTATGATTTCGAACTGGCCATCCCAGTACTGGGGCAGCTCCCTGGTCCCTTGGCCAGGGAGGGGGGGACCGAGCAGGTGTACTACACCTACCCCCGGCGGATGATTGCAATTATGCCAATAGAGGGATTCTGCAACCAGGAGGTGTGCAGAGTGGACCTTAGCGATAAGGATGAGATGGTTGTGTATACAGTACACGCAGGGGTTCCGACGGACCACTCAGCCGAGAGTGCGACCCGGGATACCGCCATGCCGTCAAAAGCGGGGTTCCTAGAGCAGGTACAGGATCAGGTTGGTAAGGCAGATGCCCTGGAAACGGAAAGCCAGCGTCAGCAGCTGCATCAGATCTTCCAGGATTTCCAGGAAGTGTTTGCACGGGACGCCTATGACTGCGGGGTGACGGATTTGCACACAGTGCGCATTCCTACGGCCCCTGGCGCCCGCCCAACCTATGTCAGGCAGTATCGCATTCCCCTCACGGCATACGAGTACATAAAGCAGACGTTGGATGCTCTACTAGAGCGTCAGATCATAAGGGAGTGTAACTCCACTTATAACTCCCCACTGTGGCCGGTGCTGAAACCCAATGGTAAGTGGCGTCTGACCATTAACTACCGGCAGTTGAATAAACAGGTTCCTTTGTCACGATGGCCAATGATCTACCTAGATCGGGAGTTAGCCAAGGTGACAACAGCAAAATATTTCACCACAGTGGATGTGGCCAATGGGTTCTGGACCCTTAAGGTAGAACCGACAGACCAGTACAAACTGGCCTTTTCCTTTGGAAACAGGCAGTTCACCTGGAATCGATGCCCCTTTGGGTATTCCAACTCCCCAGCGGAGTTCAACATATTTCTGCACAAAGCCATGAGTGATGCAGCCGCCAGGGGCAACCTGGTCTATGTGGACGATATTCTGATGCGGAGTCAGACCTGGGAAGAACACATGGCCGAGATCAGGCATGTGTTGACCCAGCTCTCCCGTGCAGGGGCCAAACTGTCTCTGGCTAAGGGACAGTGGTGTAGGACCCAAGTGGAGTACGTGGGACTATTGGTTGGAGCCCAAGGCATACAGCCACAGTCCAGCAGAGTCCAAGCTATCCAGAATATGAAGTCGCCCACTAACCTGTCTGAACTGCGCAGCTTTCTGGGAGTATGTAATTATTCCCGGCAGTTCATTGAGGATTACGCTGAAATAGCAAGGCCCCTCCACAAGCTGCTGCAGAAAGACGTGCCCTTTGAGTGGGGACCTTCCTCAGAACAGGCTGTGATGGAGCTGAAGCGCAGACTCGGTAGTGCGCCGTGCTTGGCCTACCCTGACAAAAATAAGGTCTTCTACCTTGAAGCAGGGTTCTCAGAGCACTGCCTTGGGGCTGCTCTGAGTCAGGAATATGACCAAGAGCGAAGGGTGGTGGCGTATGCCAGTCGAGCCCTGAACCCAGTGGAGCAAAAGTTCTTGGACTGCGAGAAGGCCCTGTTGTCTACGGTCTGGTCGGTAGAACACTTCCGTAGTTATGTAGGGGGACAAAAGATCATCATCGAAACCTGCCACCAACCTGTGACATTCCTGCATAGCCAGAGACTCAAAGCGGGCAGGGTGTCAAATAGCAGGATTGTGGCATGGATGATGGCCCTACAAGGCTATGAGATAGAGGTACGTTATGCACAGAGCAAGAAAATGTACCTGGGACAGGGCCTGGCTTTGGGCCAAGTGTGTCACGGCTGTGACACTGACATGGAAGCTCCAGAAACAATTCCCGCTGCTGAGCTACCGAACAATCACCGGTACTACGATGAAAACGTGGGCCAGGGCTTACCCATGGCCTATGTTGACGGTTGCTCTTTTCGCCACAAACAGCAGGTGCTAGCAGGGGTAGGAGTAGTCTGGCAAGACAATACTCCCTGTGGGCCGACCCGCTATAAGCTAGGACCAAAGACTAGTCAGTATGCGGAAGTAGCTGGGGTGCTGATCACCCTCCAGCAGGCCCTGACAAATGGCCTTAAACAATTTGTCATCTGTAGTGACTCGAACTACGCCCGACATAGCTTCGTGTCCCATCTTCCGTATTGGAAGGGTAACGGCATGAAAAATGCCCGGGGCAAGGAAGTAAAGAACAAAGAGTTGTTCCTGGCCAGTGACAAGCTCACGACCGAGGCTGGAATGATGGTTTACTGGAGGAAGGTGAAGGGACACTCCCAGGTGAAGAGACCCGACAAAGACGGGAATGATGAGGCCGACCGGCTGGCTAAATCTGGCGCCTTAGAGGGTGAACCCTGGCAGTTCCAGCAGGAATGGCTACCCCCAGAAACCGTGGCTGAGGTCAAGGCGGTCACCCGAAGCAGGGCTAGACAGGATGTCGGAGCTGACCCTCAATCTGTAGTGCTTGGGTCACAGGGTTTTAACACCGATCTTGCAGAAATGCAGAAACAGGACCCAGCAATTGGGCTAATGTATCAGCATATCGCTGACCCAGTGCGTCAACCTCTTTCGGAGCAGGTGCTGAGCCAGTCTCCAGAGCTGAAGGAGCTGGCAGAGGTGAAAGACAACCTAAAAATTATAAAGGGGTTGTTGGTTTGTGTACCAGTTGCACAAGGTGTCCCAAAGTGGGTAGTTCCCCGCTGCCATCGGGGGGTCATGATCCAACACGCTCATGACGAGCCCTGTGGGGGTCACCGGGGAATCAAGGCCACGTACGACACTATCCAGCAGGTGGCATTCTGGCCTCACATGGGCCAAGACATCGCCGCGTATGTAAAGGGGTGTCTGACGTGTAGCCAGTTCCAACCATCACGGCCCTTGCACCGTGCACCACTCCAGAAAAAGGGCATGACATTCCCCTGGTCCAATCTACAAATGGATTGGGTGGGGCCGCTGGTGAGGTCATCCAGAGGGAACAAATATTTCCTCACGGTTACGTGTGCATTCACAAAATGGATTGAGTGCCTCCCAGCACCCAACGACACGGCAGAGACAACTGCAGTGCTGTTGGTGAACCATGTGTTCAGTCGATGGGGACTCCCCCTGACCGTGGACTCGGATCGGGGAACCCATTTCACAGCTACAGTAATGGCAACCCTGTGGAATATGCTTGGGGTCAAGGCCCAGTTGCATATCTCCTACCACCCTCAATCCTCGGGCCAGGCAGAAAGGGCAAACCGAACGGTGGTTAGTATGCTCAAAAAGTTTGTCTCCACCAGCAGTAGGGACTGGGACATTAAGCTGCCCCTGGTTCTGATGGCCATCCGAGCCACGCCCCATTGCTCTACGGGGGTCCCACCTTTTGAGATGATGACAGGTCGGAAGATGACTCTTCCCCTACACTGTCTTTATGGGGTGGAGGACCTGAGCACGACGGGGGCTGCTATGGCCCATCAGTATGTGTCAGCAAGCACATCTGCAGGCAACCTTTGCTTTTGCCCAGAACAATCTGGGAAGGAGTGCAGAGGGTAGGAAAGCATACTATGACCGAAAGGCAGTTAACCAGGAACTCCAAGTAGGAGACAAGGTCCTGTACTTCCAATTTGCCAAACCCACAGGGGTGGCCCGGAAATTCTTACCCAGTTGGACAGGACCCCACGAGATTGTCGATAAGGTATCACCGGTAGCTTATCGAATTCGGATTGAAAAAGGAAGGCAATCTCTGGTCTATAAGTGGGTGCATCGCAACCACCTCCGGTTGTATCGCCCACCTCAAATGGCGCCGGAGGACACAGAATAGGGTTAAAAGTCTAAACCCGATCAAGAGGGGGGTGCCCCTTTGTAGCTGCAGGTAGTTAGGTACTGTAGTGTAGGTCCTCCTAGGAAAATATATTCAAAATTATAGTGGAACTGTACCATGTGCCTCATCTGTGTTCCAGAATGGGAATCCTAAAACTGCCACGGCTGGTCCTGACAGTGCTGTGGATCGCTTCGACACAGCCCCTTGAAGTTGTGGAACCCGGTCCTCCTACCGGCATAGTCCTGCAGGACGCTCCCGGATTGTTGTTAACAAATTGCAGAACATATACTCAGCGAGTGTATGTGCGGCTGGACCCAAGTGATGTGTTTCGGAAGCACATCAACATGAACAGTAGGGTGTCCCATCATGGCAGGCAGTGGGCTAAGGATGCTGTATGGCATGCCCAGCTAGACACTATACACATGCTCCGCCAGCTGAGGAAGGCAACAGTCAGCCAGGAGGAGATGACAGGCCTCAGCCGCCCCAAAAGGTTCTTGGGGGGTCTGATTGCTGCGGCCTCCACCGTGGGCTCGCTATTTTCAGCTGGTCTGTTTGCTGCTTACACTGTCACCCTGACCACCCTGAGAAGGCAGGTGTCTGGGTTACTTAAGGAAATGCCAGAAATTCAGGACAGGCTGTATCAACAGCAGCAGCGGCTGGAAAGCCTAGGGAAAACCTTACAGGGCACAATATTAGCAGTAAACCTTCATGCAGCAGTGTTAAATAACACCCTCCACACCGTGGGCAGGATTGTCGACGTGTTACAGTGGGATTATGCTTACGTGCAACAGGTCAGGATGCTGATGCAGGATTTGCTTAGGGAGCTTAGTGCCACGATAACTAGCTTAGCCATGGGACAGATTCCAACTTACTTGGTTCCACTGTCCTTAGTAGAAGAAGTACTTAGGACAACCACTTCTGAGATGGTGCAGCCATTACAGGTACATTTTGCATACAGTCTAGGCAGTGCCATTCCTATACATGTCAACCCTGAAGCCAAGGAAATAGGTTTCCTGTTGAACCTTCCCATCGTGAGTGGCAAGGATATCTATAGACTCAAGTCTATATCGAACGTTGGCTTCTGGAGGGGGGACATGCATGTGAAGTTGACCACCCCACCGCTCGTAGCTTACCAGGAGGATGATCCAAATTTGTATCTTGTTCCAAACCTGGAACTGTGTATATCAACCAAGGATATCCACTGGGTATGCCCAAGTAAGCCATTCCTTAGGGACACAACTCAGAGGTTGTGTGGTATCAGAAAGGGGGCTGCCACTGAAAAGTGTAAAGCCACAGTGACGAGCAAAAGTGAGGTTAACGAACCCCAGGTTGAGCAGGTGGGAAAGCAATGGCTGGTCAGCACACCACAGTTAACGGTTACAATAACATATGACAGGCATGATACAGCTACCGAAGTGCAGCTACCCAACCAAACAGTTTTTCTACAAGTTCCTGAAGGAGCGATAGTGCATCTCAACGATTTAGCACTGTATCACCTGGAGTCAGAACTATACGAAACGGAACTCGAGATTGTGGACGCTTTCAGAGGACACGGCATTGACTTGGATGAGAGAATCCAAGAGACAGTAAGTCTTGAGGGTGTACAGGTAGTCGAATTTGTTCTTAACGACACAAACTTAAAAACTACACTGGTAGGTCCCAAGCACAGTCGTTGTGGATCCTCTGGGGCGCTAGGAACAATAAACGTGGTCATCTTGACACTGCTGCTGGGTAGCTGGATCATGGCTGGGGTAATGTGTTGGATGCTGTTCTCTTGTATCAAAGCCTTGCGGGGTAGTTTGAATGAGACAAAGGGAGCAATGGTTTATCACCGAAATCAGGTAACCACTCCCAAACGTCTGCCTGCTGCAGAGCTATCCGATACTGATAGTGAACTGCCGGAAGTTTAAGGTCTAGAGCTAATGATGATGCCCAATGCCTCATTCCTAGGTACCTTATAACTGAGAGCAGGTATACGCAACGTTCTTTCCAACACTATTTCCTGTACAAATTCTCGAGAGGTAATGTGAATATTGGGTGGTAGAATCCACCGTGGTACAACAAACATCACTTAACTCTGTTTTTGTTTTGAAGGCAACAACGCCTCAGGACCTCGTGACCTTCAAAAAGGGGGGATATGTAGCGGCAATGCTTGTTAATAAGACAGAATTAAGCGTTGGTATGCTCCTAAAGGAGGCCCCATCTCACCCTCCATCTCTGTGGTGCAGCCACAGAGAAAGAATTCATGCAAGCTGATTTAAGATGTTTTTCTTTTGATAAGAAGCAAGCTCCCAGACGGGGATGCAATTAGCTAAGCCTGGCTATAATGATCAATGGTCATCCACTGGCGCCTATCTGTCTAGGGAGTGCCGAATGGACATCTGGACTGCATTTCTAAGTGTCAAGAGTAAGTGACTTATGTCTCACCTTGACCAACCAATCAGGGACTGGCAGGGCGTGGTAATACCACGTGGGTCTCCAATGCCCGCCAAACTCTCAACCAATCAGCACACATCTGGGTCTTGATCAAAAAGGGAGCGCAAGCTCAGTTCTGGGCTCTCCTTGGCCATTTTCGCGCATCCTCAGAGACAATCACGTGACAACTGCTGTTGTCTGCAAAAGGACTTGGACTTTGTTCTAAGCGCGAGGCCGAGGATCCCGTACGTATTCAGAATTCTACCAACGTGAATGCTGGTAGATCCCCTCGGAGCAACGACTGCCCTGCGCGCCGCAGTCAGATTCCTCCGGCCTTCCTACTCCGAGCTGCACCTCGACTGGTTGGCCGGTAGCCAGAGGACGCCGACACAACGCCCATTGGACAACCGCTGCAACAGAGCCTGTCAGCTGGTTTGGTGTTCGTGCCGGGAAATTCCAAATCCAAACACAGTGGATAAGTAAACCCCATGTTCTACATTGCGTCTCGAGAATTTAATTGTACCTCAACACAAGTTGTTATCAATTTAATTCATGAGTAATGTATTTACTTCCGAGTTTAGAGTAACAGTGGGTAATAACACTGATTAGCGATTTGGTAACCGAACGATATATATTGACATATATTCTCTGTTGTGTATCTCTTTGTGTTTGCATCTCTTCGAGATTATATACCTTGTATATTGATAACCCTCACAGTAAGGTCTGCCGCTCGTATCCAGGCAGACTAGTATATGTTTGGTGCACAGTTTATATTAATAAATGTATCTCGTGTATTGAACCCGTGTGTGTGCGTTGTTAGTTGTTCTGACGATTGATTTTCTAAAAGCCCCAACGAACAACCTCGTGATTACTGCTACAATTGATAATTGTCTCAGTAAACCCATCAAACCACTACACTATCAAGACCAGCCATACACAGTACAGTTTATGTACATACAGTAATGTTTATGTTCCTAAATTAATATCGTTTATGACCTTCAGATGCGTTATGCTCCTCTTCTTTTTATGCTCAGCTACTAAAATTTCCCTTTAGTGGTAAAATTCCATATAAATATTCAAAACTAAGCGGATTGAAATGTGCACAGTAAAGACATTAGATGATTAAATCTTTTCACTACCAACCAATGCACCACGAGTGCCCCTGTCGGTCATTTTGGCCAGCCAATCACTTACCGCGGTGCCCTACGGTGCCCTGCGGGTTGGTTACTGTACCACGGGTTTTTACCGCTCATTTTGAATGGCTGCATCTGTAGGTTGTCTCTCGCAGTGTTCAGGAATTGCATTCCGAAACTGAGTCAGATCAAAAGTTGTAAGAAAAGCACCTATGGTGTCGGTTCTAACAGCTTTATTGATTCGATGTTAAAGGCCGGAAATGGGGCACAAGACACGCGACCGCAAAAAGCGTCGCCATCTGCTTCCAGCTGCAAAATGCCGTTTGCGGACGCTGAAGCATTTGAACTTGAACTTTATTGCCATATGTAACCGGTACTGGTACAATGGAATTCTTACTTACAGAAGGTCTCTCGATTGTAAAACAAGTGTAAAAAACAAGACAAAGTGCAAACAGTGCATCAAGACAATGTACAAACAAACAATAGACAATGTGCAAGTAAACATGTAGACATTTCTTTCCAAGGCAGCGGGTACAAGCGATCTCGCGTTTTAAAACCACCAGGAAAAGCAAAAAGGCACTTTTCCTTGCTTGCGCCGGCACACAACGACGTGAGGAGGACACCGTAGTCGGCAGGATTCGAACTTGCGCAGGGAGACCCCAATGGATTTCTAGTCCATTGCCTTAACCACTCGGACACGACTACAGCGAGCGCCGCCATTGCTGCGTTCTTGCTACAATCTCACATGGATCGCGAGGCGCCGGCGGAAACCTTTTTCAAAGTCGTTCTCCATTAAAAAAAAAACCTTTCCAAAATACAAGCCTTGCAGACAGACACACCTCAGAGGACTTAAGGGTTGCTTCATGTGGGAATGATAAAGTCTCCCCGTCCGGACAGGAAAATGGCACTTTGTTAGACACAAAAAAACAATCAACAACAGACAAATGTCTACAAGCATTTTAGAAGCCGCTCTTGAAATAGCTCTTACATTCGTGTTAGACGCAGAAATCGCCTTTTTATTGACGCTCTTACAAACGCCATGGCAAGCAAAACAAAGCAGAGCAGAGCAGAACAAAACGAACAAAATAAAACCCTCATGTCCTGCACTTGAATATAATGCCGTTACGTGCCGAAGCGGTATTGGACGTCATCCTAGCACTGCAACCCGGGGCGTACGGTATATGGGAACGAGCACACGTCACGAATCGTCTCTAATCACTCCCTGCACTGTAAGGCGCCTTGAAGCGTGCACCCTCAACATTCATCTTTGCGCATCTGTGAAAGGTAAACTCTTGAGCAAACTCTGAACCAGACGCTCAAACTCCAGCTAGCATTAGGGGTAGCATTCCCACGCTACTTGAACACTTTGTTTCCGCTCAGTGCTGGATTTTGGGAACTTTAGGACGAGTGGGACTTTTCTCCTATCTGTCAATTCGTTTTGTTTTGGAGACTCTTGGCTGTCTGTGTTGTATAGTGCAGCGTGAAGAAAACGTTTTCGAAAACTGTGCCGGCTCAAAAGTTGTAAGAAATCCTCTCCAGCTCTTTTAAGTCTCTTCAGTTTTGTCATTTAAAGTGAAACTAGATGTATAACTGGAGCCTCACTTATGCAAATGGTGAGGCTCCAGTTCGACATCTAGTTTTACTTTATATGACAGAAGTACGTCAGACTGCGCCGGACTGGGGGATCACTTCCGGTTATTTTTACCATCTTAAACATTTGAAATCCTCCCCTAGGCAATTGTGACACTTCATCTTGGCTCCACCTAGGACACTCTTCAATCTTCCATCACTTCTCTCTTCTCCCGCAACACTCTCGTCTGTCGGTAGTATGTGGCGTCTTTGCATTACCACCAATCTCACCACAGCAAGAAAGCAACAGGTTTTGGCAAGAGAGGAGGAGACTGCCTGGCCCGAACAGGGATCGAACCAGCGACTTTGGCGTTACTAGCACCACGCTCAAACCAACTGAGCTAACAGGCCTTATTCCCACTGTCCTCTCTGTGCTGCAAAAAATGGAATTCAGGGAAGTTTCTTTTGTCCTTCTTTGAATAGAAAGCCCTGCAATTCAGTGTACGGGCTTTCTCGTGCTGTTTAATGGTTCTTCAAAAATTCAAATTCAAATCCTACACTGTCCTGAAGTGCCCCCCCATTTCACAGCATTTTTCAGCTGATTTCAAATGTACCTAAAGGAGAAGCATTATTGAAGACCATCAATTACCAAGAGCTTTTGTCAAAGGTTTTGGTGGTCACTTTTAATGACCACAGAGAGCTATGACCTCGGTTTTACATCTCATCCAAAAGACAGCGCCTTTTTACCACACAGCGTCTCCGTCACTATACTGGGGCATTGGGACCCGCACAGACCTCAGGGTGAGCGTCCCACCGCTGGCTCCATTAACACCGCTTCCAGCTGTAAGCTTTGCTTTTCCCTGTAGGTCACCCTCATCCGGGTACTGACCTGGCTCACAGCTTCTAAGCTTCAGTGGGTTTTCAGTTGCGAGTTGAAAGGGGATGCAAGTGATGGAGCCGCTCGCTGCAAAAGCCACTGCATTGGCCAGGAATCGAACCCGGGCCTCCCGCGTGGCAGGCGAGAATTCTACCACTGAACCACCAATGCACGCTGCAAGGGTCTACAAAAAAGACGTTTTTTACCACTCTGTGCTGGATGTTGGGTCCCAAGGGAACTTCTGGACGAGTGAGAATTTTCTGCTATCAAAATTTGGTTTCGGAGACTTTTGGCAGCCTACAGATGCAGCCATTCAAAATGCGCGGGCGATACCGCATTATTTTGCGGTACGCTGTACGCAGTCTACCTCAAGCTACCGGTAAATACCGCGAGTTACCGTAAATTCTCCTATAATACGACAAGCAAAATAATAGTATCCGGAATTTCCGCAAGGTGGAGCTAATAAAGCTCAACCTCTCATGTTTGAGCTGTGGCCATCAAAGTCTTTAACGAAGATATTACTAATAGTATTAATAATGAATGACCTTGGACAAGCTGTAAGTGTAAACTCAAAGTATTGCCCTGGTCAACATTCTTTTTTTCATTGACCGTCTTTGTAAAAGTAACACCACAGCATTTCGCAATCACGCATTTGTTTCCAATCATGCAAAGTACAGTAATTTTTGAGAATCGATTCACCATGCCTTTCACATGCTCATAAAAGAGATTGATTTAGGAACATAAACATATTACCGTATGAAAACTGTACTGTATACAGTATGTATATGTATATTTAATGTCTTAACTGTGCCCGTTTAAGTATTGAATATTCATATCTGATTTTACCACTGAAGGGAAATCTTAGTAGCTGAGCATAAAAAGAATAGGAGCATACTGCAACGCGTGTGAAGCCATAAACGATATTAATTTTGGAACATAAACATAGAGTATATGGCTGGTCTCGGTACTTTAAAGAAAACATACACGAAACATGGTTTCATTATGACCAGAATCGGTCTTGAGATATTTTTAACTTGATTTACAGTATTTGAGAGGTATGTCTTAACACCGATACTACAGTGCTTAAGTACTGCTCACGTATATGTTTCTAGGTTTATATTATGCATTTCATACGGTCAAATTACTTTTGAGCAACTAATAAGAAGCGCGAAACGGTATGCGTTTTAGTTTCGTTTTGTGCTGGGACCCGTGGATTGATTAGAGATATCAAGTACATACAAGTCATTTTTTAAATGTTGTAGTTCGTCTTGAAAAAATGTTACGAGTACATCATCTATCAACAATTACACAGGTTCTGTTTCCATATTGCGGATTTTGGTTACGTAATATTATTTTCTAGATTTCACGTTGTGAATATATGATTTGGGCAAACAGAGCCGCAAAGAAGTACATTATGGGTTGTTGTTGTTTTTTTTGCAGTTTTATCTAGAACAAGCGATGCTTAAACCTTTGTCTGATTCTTGTGAAACTATCCACACGACAGTTACAGTACCTAGGAGTTGACTTCAGTGATGTCACTGATGGGATGTTTCTAAAAATCCATCCTCTGTAAAACGTCTTCTCTAGTTGTCCTGCATATGTATTCGCTAATGAAGCTGTGTGTTCTGAGCCTGGATCTCTACATTTCTGTATGAACCAGCTTAGAGGGCTAAAGACAGCTTGTGTTTAAATTGAGTATAAGGCAATTTATGCTTCTAAAGTCATGGTCAGCATTTATTATTGTACTGTGCTGTAAACTTGTTCTGTGCCTAGTCACATTATTTTATAGCGTTTTTATAGTGTTATCAAATCCGGTGGCGCTGTGTGTTAGTTTCCTGACTCCCATGTCACATGGTCTGTGATTGAAACCTGTGAAACCGGTTTAATTCGTCACAGCCAGCACTCCGGCAGAGAGGGGGTTGTGCTCGTAAAGTAGAAGCAGGCGAGATTTCCAGCGAAAGACACCTCCCCCCCACCCTCATACGATTCGCATTGTAATTACACATTCTAATTGTATTACACATTGTACACATGCTTAAAAGAGAAGAGAGAAAACGCAAGCCTTCTTCAGGTGTGAGGGTCTTCTGCTCAGAATGAAACGCTAAAATGTAATGTAGGCTCTGAATGGGTTCAATTATGATTTGGGCTTGATTAAGGTCGCTGCCTTTCATCTAAAACCCTACTTGAATCCTTCTAAACTAAAAATCAGTGTTAGTGAGTTCTAAATAAAGAGGTATCCAGGTAACAGTGAAACGGGCGGACAGTCTGGGGAGATCGCCCGTTTTCCATGTAAATAGTTCCCTGGTTCCGCACCCCTTGGTGTTTCTCTCGCTCTCTCTCGGGTCACCTGATCATTAGCTCGAAAGATTTCAGTGCTTTGTGTATATTCTAATGGTAGTGGGGGCAGGGTGTGTGGGAACAGGTTTGGTTGAAATTGCATTGGAGATCTATGTTCTTCACACCTGAAACATTTTCTCTGAAAGCATTTTCTTCGCAGTTTAACCGATCTTGTTACAGCATGTTACAGTTTACTATTATTAACCATATTAATTTTAAGTGCTTAATGCCATTTTTTGACCAGGCACGAATATTCTTAAGTCCATATCTTCGCAAGTGAATCAGTGCGAATTGCAATACTAATTAAATTAAAACTACTAACTACTAACTAATACTAATTAAAACAAACCAGAAACGTGTTGTTCTGTCTAATGACATTACAAGTGGAAAGATTACAGATTTTAATCGTCTTTAATTTTGTTACGTTATACATTTTAGAAACGTTTCATCCATACAAACACCACAAAACTATTTTCGATTGTATTTCTGAATAGTATGTTACACTTAGTTCACTGTTTTAAATACATCTAATTAAGAAAGTTAGGTGTTAGCATAAACTATTAGCAATCAATAATATTAAATTTAGCACTGTAATAAGATGTTGCACTTTCCCCCGCATCTTGTAAAAATATATTTTCATTGTTCAAATATACATTAAGTCTGACTATCATATAATAAGTTAAATACAAAACTAAAGAAAAAATAGGGTTAAATATAATTCAAAATATTTTGCTAACAATGTTAACTGTTTATGAATAATAAAATGTATTAACTAAGGAGTAGGATGGCACAGTTGTTAGTATGTTTTTTGTTTTGTTTCTTTTTCATAAATACAACAGTAGTACCTGATGTCTCAGTGGCTTTCAAAATTAAATCATGCATGCAAACCTGTGAACTAGAAAGATAACTAAGATATTGTCATGGAAATATAACTATCAAGGAAGCCACAAAAGAGAGTTCTCACCTGAGTAAGGTCTTTATTTCAATATTGCAATATTGGGAGCCCTGCTGCCACTTCGCAAAGTGCAACCAGAGACTCAATTTGTTACAAGCAGTACAGGGTTTTTATAAGACGTTGCACTGTAAAAAAGTTCAGCACTTGGTCCCTTCTAAAACTTCCCCTTTCTCTAAGAGAAAACAGATTACATCATAGAGCGAGAGAAGAAAAACTAGATTTGTTATTCAAAGCTTATCGGTTACTTTCAGCTAATTCTAATGACCCAGACAGCATATATTGTTTTGGTACATTGTCTTCTAAACTAACCTAAACAGTGTACTTTGTTGACGAACTGTTTTCTAAAATTCTGCACGCACTGTAGCACAGCAGTTACATCCTTGAAATATATTATCTAAAAGCACCAATATATTTTTTTCAAAGCTCTCTACATTTTTAAGAATCAATTTACTTATTAGATTTCCACTTCAATATCCATCCATTTATAATGGTGGCGAAGTGGTTAGCATTGCTATCTTGCAGCTGAAGAAAGATGTGAAGACGGGGTTTTGAATTTAATCCTTTCTGTAGGGGGTTTAGACTTCTAAGTCACAAGCTGGGGTTTATGGCAGGAAAGGGGGTTAACTGATAAGGATTGCAGATGCAAGCTAGGAACCCCCCTGGGTGTAATGTTAAACTGACCATTTGCCCAGAACATCGTAAACTGGCCAAATACCATGAACCCCCCTCTTTACCATCAGACCGAGTGACGTCAGAAACGGAGAAGAAAACACTATATAACCCAAAAGTTTGTAACAGTACGTTGAACAATGCTTCGGTTTTGTTATTTCTTGCGGGAAACAAGACTTCGGCTTTATTGTTCCTTGCATGCAATAAACTCATCTGTTTTACTTCATCTCAGGATCAAGAACCTTATTTCTTCTGTTACAACAAATTTGGCGTAGTCGGCGGATGCTCCAGAAGGCGCAGAACTTCCCATCGGCAGGAGAGACGGTCAGCGCGCACATACAGATGCAGCCATTCAAAATGCGTGCGTTATTTTGCGGCATACCCCGGTGGGCGTGTCGCGGCATCACGCAGTGTCACGCAGTGTGACGTGGTTAATCGCGCGTCATTTGACGCTCTGCCGGAAACTATCCGGCGTCACCTTGTAAAACCGCCAGGGGGAGCTTAACCTGTCATGTACAGCATTTGAGCCTTTAATTTTGAACAGTGTATTACAGCATGTTAATCTTCAGTCATTAAAATGTTGGTATATTTTATGAAAGCAAGATTGCTCAGTTGGACAAAAGTACACAACCTACCTTTATCAGAAATATTTATGCATCAAAGCCTTTACCGAAGATATTACTAATAGTATTAATAATGGATGACTTTGGACAAGCTGTATACTCAAAGTATAATTTCTTTAGCACATTTGTACAAGCACTTGGAATCTGTCCAAGCCATACTTTGTCAGGCATTTTGTTTTACTTCAACGGGCATAAAAACTTCCTTGCTTTTAACAGGGCGTTTCATAATTTCTAACTACGAAAATGATTTAAAATGCGACACCTATCATTCAACTAGAGCTTAAAATATCACAAGGAAAAATACACACCGGTATTCCATTTCTCCCTAAACATTGTAAGCTTCGAAGTCTTTAACTAACGTGATACCGGAGTCAACAAGCATACTTTTAGAATTTGATTAAAAGGGAATATAATATGGAATCGCGTATCTCAAGAATTTAATAACGGTATGATTATATCCGTGTACTGCGGCAGGGCTGTGTAGGGCTGTTTCGCCTGCCTGCTCATGCGAGCTGACTGTAGCCGACTGGTCTAGGTGCGTGCCTACCAACGGGCAGGTTGTGTGCTCGAATCCAGCTGGTGCTGAACCTTCCAGTTTTATTTATTTATTTTTTAATCGCGTAACATATTACCGTATGCAAACTGTACTGTATACAGTATGTATATGTATATTTAATGTCTTAACTGTGCCCGTTTAATTGAATTTTAAAAAATTATTTAACACGAACATTAAGCTGTTTACATCTTCCGCCTG